>NC_081168.1:27991083-28112656 GCF_012432095.1 Onychostoma macrolepis
ATGACTATCCGAATTACAATTGTGACTATCCGAATTATATTTATGGATAGTCAAAAATGTTTTAAATGTTAAAACTGCTTGCCATACGTAATTGCATTGTAGATATTTTCAATGAATATTATGACTAGTCACAATACAATTGTAGATATCTTCATTCCAATTACGACTAGTCATAAAGTATTTAGAGATATCTCTAATTCAATTCGACTAGTCATAAAGTATTTAGAGATATCTCTAATTACATTAGAGATATCTGCAATTATAATTGCAGATATCTCTAATTACATTAGAGATATCTGCAATTATAATTGCAGATATCTCTAATTACATTAGAGATATCTCTAATTACATTAGAGATATCTCTAATTGTCATTGTGACTAGTCAAATTATAATTATGACTATCCGAATTATATTTATGGATAGTCAAAAATGTTTTAAATGTTAAAACTGCTTGCCATACGTAATTGCATTGTAGATATTTTCAATGAATATTATGACTAGTCACAATGACAATTAGAGATATCTCTAATTCAATTCGACTAGTCATAAAGTATTTAGAGATATCTCTAATTACATTAGAGATATCTGCAATTATAATTGCAGATATCTCTAATTACATTAGAGATATCTTCAATATCGCGTCATACATCCGCAAATGTAATTAGAGATATCTCTAATTACATTAGAGATATCTCTAATTACATTAGAGATATCTTCAATATCGCGTCATACATCCGCAAATGTAATTAGAGATATCTCTAATTACATTAGAGATATCTGCAATTATAATTGCAGATATCTCTAATTACATTAGAGATATCTTCAATATCGCGTCATACATCCGCAAATGTAATTAGAGATATCTTCAATATCGCGTCATACATCCGCAAATGTAATTAGAGATATCTGCAATTATAATTGCAGATATCTCTAATCGAATTAGAGATCTCTAAATACTTTATGACTAGTCGAATTGAATTAGAGATATCTCTAATTACATTAGAGATATCTTCAATATCGCGTCATACATCCGCAAATGTAATTAGAGATATCTCTAATTCAGTTTCGACTAGTCACAACTATAGTTTAAGATATCTGAATTGCAATTGCTCCTAGTCGAATTGCTGTTGTGTGATGTCAGAATAGATTTACTCAGCTCTTCCCACAGCTCCAGCTAACAACATAATAAAAGTCTGCTTCTGTTGTCACGGAGAGAAAAGCTACTGGATGAAGTGCTTCATGGATTATTAAATAAATCTGGATGCAGTCTTATGTGGTGAAAGGTCTCCAGCGTGCATGTATGTATAGTGCTGTGATTTTAATTGAATCATGTTGCAAAACGGACCAAATGCAGTGTAATGTTCAATAAAGGCAGAAAACCGCAAACTGCTCGTCTGAATTTATTTATTAATATTTAGACATAATGAAAAACAATGGAATTATACAAAAAAAAAAACCTCACACATGAGAAATAGTACAAATAAATCATTATCAGATGCAGTCAAAAAAGGTGAAGGCTGATTTTAAAAAGATTACAATTTAATAAAAGTTTATCTGGCATTGATGACATTTATTAGTAGGTTACATTACGTTGTGTATGAATTCAGGTTCACTTGTGTCATTATGGCAGCTTGTTTCCACCATGGAATAAAAAATAAACTTAATTTGCAGCTTTTTATCTTATCATTCGTTCTGACTTTTTTCTCAGAATTGCGAGATATAAACAATGCGAGTTGCAATTTCTTTATATCTTTATTAATTAATGATTTCTTTATTTAGTGGCAGAAACAAGCTTCCATAGGAAATAGGCCACTAGGTGGGAGTATTGTATTGTGTTATAGCAAAAGATCCATGATGATGATATTCTGCTGTGTTCAGTGATGAGTGCCCATGTAAATTCAAATTTTAATTCCAATTTTTAAACGGATGCCACCTTATTGGGACAATAAAGCCCTCCCTACACCTACCCTAACCCTACCCAGGCCATTCCACCGAATGGGCACCATTTCTGCCCCCAGGACATTATAGGTACAAACATGCATAAAAATTAACTACAAAATATATTTTATCATTAAGCAAAGTGTCCTGCACATTAATATAACTGCAAATTTAAAATATATAATTAAAAAAATTATTAAAAACTACCTAAAACACTGAAAACAGCATTTGTACATGTCCCCAGTGTCTAACACTACATTTTAACATTAAATATGTTTAAAATCCTTCAGAAATTATTTTTGTTTTGCATTTTTTTGTACCTCCACATCTGTGCTTTAAATACATTTATTTCAAAATAAAATTACAGTATTTTTGATGAAATACACATTTTATTCATGTCCCCAGGTTTTCACATTTTCTACATAATATTGCAACATCTGGATCTTCTGAAGACAATGAAATGACCGAAAGCACATGGTCTTATTTTCTTTTCTGTATATCTGATGATATCGTAACGGTGGCTGGGAGCATCATTATAAATATACTGTCCTGTTACCTAAATTATTTGTTAGATGTTACTTATTTTAAAAATACAAATCTTTGGTGAATTTGCTGAGTATTATTATAATATTAGCACGTACAGTGCTCCATGTGGCTAGATTATATGTATTTGCTAATTTTATCCTAAAATCTCAATCTGGTTACTTTCAGTCCTGTTACTCATATACTCATATATCCTATACTTATAGTAACTGAGTAAAAGTAACAGGAGTGAGTAGTGTCATCAGATTTATTAATGTAAATATTAGGCTACATCAATATTAATCTAGCCAAACCATTTTTTCTCAAAGTTTTGGCCTTCTATCCACACTGAGACAATGCTTTTGCCCATGGAAAACTTATGGTTGTTCCTGCATTGTTGTTTTATATTACTTTCCTGCAAGTATGACAGAAAATGTATGATTTCTGTCCTGTGGCAATTACGTATTAGACTCATATATAGCATGGTGTTTGAGTGTGAGCTGCGCTATAAGAAAACAATATCCACAGAAACACTGAATTTTTTACTTACAATTCTTTAAGCAAGTTACATTGTATTGAGCTATATCTCACAATTCTGAGAAAAAAGTCAGAATTGTGAGGTTAAAAAGTCACTATTTATTCATTTTTATTTCTTTATTTAGTGGTGGAAACGAGCTTACATAGGAAATAGCCCACAACGTGGGAGTATTGCAGTAAGAGATCTATGATGATGATATTCTTCTGTGTTCAGTGATGAGCGTCAGTGTATTCTTTTAGGCAGCGGCTATTTGCACTAAGTGTACATAGCAATTAGATTCTACACTAAGTGCAAATAGAAATACAATATTTTGTACTATTTAGGCAATTATCTGCACCTCAGTATTGTAGTACATTATAAAACAGTACGCAATAATAAGGTATTGAGTGTAAATTCATGAGAAAAAATTTTTAGCGCGTGGCGGAACCGAACTCAGGTCAAATGCATCAACAACCATACACGCTGCCCACTACACCACTGAAATTGATAATTAGAGTATGTCATTTATCATTGTTGACTATCCCAATGACACATAGGATGGGCAGATACTGTACATAAATAGCCTTAGTGTAAATAGACACTCCGATTCTTTTAACAATATATCAAATGTTGCAACGGCTGACGTGAGGGTTACATGTGTTCGTTTGTAAATAAAGGCTAACACAATTTCATCCACAGCACACACATCTCAACATTACCATACAAAACAGGACAAAAGACTATTTAAGTCCTCTCTGTATAGCCTTACGCATGCTCCAGCTACATTTTTATTTACATACTTTTCGATTACTTCTGTATAAAACAGTTTCAAATCACCCAAAGACGCGGGACCTTTATTACACAAAACTTAGACAAAATGGCGGAAGACAACAGTTTCCAAGCTAGGATTGGTTAAATAGAATGTTTGAGGCGGGGCTCAACAAAGGCGTATTTGCATGCACATTAGAGATATCTCTAAATGCGTTTTGATTAGTCAAATTGTTAATTGAAGATATCTCTAAATATGATTCGACTAGTCATAAATGAATTGCAGATATCTTCAAATGAGTTTTGACTAGTCACAAATCTGATTGAGATATCCGTAATTGAATTGCAGATATCTTCAAATAAGTTTTGACTAGTCGTAATTCCAATTGAAGATATCTTTAAATATGATTTGACTAGTCGAAATTGAATTAGAGATATCTCTAATTACAATTCGACTAGTCATAAATGAATTGCAGATATCTTCAAATGTATTTCTTCTATTATCTTTAAAAATTTTGAATTAGAGATATCTCTAATTGTATTTTGACTAGTCGAATCATATTTAGAGATATCTCAAATTGGAATTACGACTAGTCAAAATACAATTAGAGATATCTCTAATTGAATTGTGACTAGTCGAATTGTAATTAGAGATATCTCTAATTCGAGTTTTGACTAGTCACAATTCAATTAGAGATATCTTCAATTGGAATTACGACTAGTCAAAACTCATTTGACGATATCTGGAAATATTTTTCAATGGAAGTCAATGGAAGATTACGACTAGTCGTAATTGCATTGTAGATATCCGGAATGTGTATTATGACTAGTCGTAATTGCATTGTAGATATCTTCAATGCATATTATGACTAGTCACAATACAATTGTAGATATCTTCATTCCAATTACGACTAGTCATAATTGCAATATAGATATCTGGAATTACAATTGTGACTATCCAAAATTATATTTATGGATAGTCAAAAAAATGTTTTAAATGTTAAAATGACTTGCCATACAGTTGTGACTAGTCGAAACTGAATTAGAGATATCTCTAATTACATTTGCGGATGTATGACGCGTTATTGAAAATATCTCTAATGTAATTAGAGATATCTCTAATTCAATTTCGACTAGTCATAAAGTATTTAGAGATATCTCTAATTCGATTTGTTACTAGTGCAATTATAATTGCAGATATCTCTAATTGTCATTGTGACTAGTCAAATTATAATTATGACTATCCGATTTACAATTGTGACTATCCGAAATTATATTTTTGGATAGTCAAAAAAATGTTTTAAATGTTAAAACGGCTTGCCATACATAGGCTGCCATTCAAAATCAATTGTTGATATCAACAATATAAAACAGGCCCGATTATATTTTTTTTCTGATTTTTATATTGCTCTACTCTGAATTCCTTAAACTTTAAAGGATTTTCTGCAACCCAATTTTGTCTAATATGTGAATTATTTATTAGCCTATTTTTTTTAATCCATGCAGCAAATGCTTTAAAACAGCTTTAAAAATTACTTTATTGCATTCCAGATGATTTTAAATAACTTTTCACTTTAAATTTTATGGGTAGCTTGAATGTAAAACATTGTCATGAATTCATTGTATTCCGTTTGTAAAATAGGCTACAAATTGTTGTAGTCTAACTCGATCTCATGAAAGTGCGTGTAGCACGATTTTCTCTTTCTATTTGACTTAATATTTATAAGCAGAAATTGACTTTGGCATGCAAAAGTCTGATACATTCATTATTAATGGCATGGCTAGTTCAGTCAACAGAAATACGGGACACACGGGCCTATAATTTACTGCGGAATTGTTCGCGGGGGAAATCTCAGGTCAGTCTGAGCGCTCATGGTAGGCACAGTGCATACAGCCATACACCTGCAGGCGCCACTGATCTTGCCCATCTGGTTCATTGCTTATTAGGGCCCGAGCACCGAGGTGCGAGGACCCTCTTGGAATTGCTCACGTTTATTAGGGCCCGAGCACCGAGGTGCGAGGACCCTCTTGGAATTGCTCCGTTTATTATTATTAGGGCCCGAGCACCGATGGTGTGAGGACCCTCTTGGAATTGCTCCGTTTATTAGGGCCCGAGCACCGAGGTGCGAGGACCCTCTTGGAATTGCTCCGTTTATTATTATTAGGGCCCGAGCACCGAGGTGCGAAGACCCTCTTGGAATTGCTCCGTTTATTCTTCTTCTTCTTCTTCTTCTTCTTCTCCAAAGTGAATCGCATTTTTGAGGGCCTAAACATGCTCCAAAACTCATGAAACTTTGCACACGGGTCAGAACTGGCGAAAATTTACATCTGATATGGGTTTCAGAAGTGGGTGTGGCAAAATGGCTCGATAGCGCCACCTATAAAATTTCAAAAGAGTGCGCTTCGAGCTACGTTTCATGTACATGCACGAAAATCGGTACACACATGTAACACACCATTACCTACAAAAACGTCTCTTGGTACAAAATCCAAAACCCAACAGGAAGTACGTTATTTTGAATTTCCTGTACAATTTTTGTGCAGTTTTTGCAATTTCCAGGCCTCGTACCTCGTCTTCAAATTTGCTGAGTGTAATCATAAGGCCTTTGCGATGTTAAATTGCGAAGATCTAGAGTTTTCGTCAAGGGGCGTGTCCCTGGCGGCCTGACAAAGTTTGATGTTTCGCCATGAAACAGGAAGTTGCTGTAACTCAGGCAAGCAATGTCCGATCTGCCCCAAACTTCACACGTTTCATAAGAGTTCAGTCCTGAACACATCTGCATGCTCATATTCAGATATAGTCATAGCGCCACCTGTTGGCAACAGGAAGAGACATGTTTAACACTGTAATGGACTCCTAGGTGCATATTAAAAATTGTCAACAAGTCATAAATAGGTTGGCATCATGCTACAAGCATACTAAAACATGCTAGCAACACTTAGCTAAGTGCTAAAGCATGCTAGTAATGCAGTGAATCGGGAAGTTGCTGTAACTCAGGCATGCAGTGTTCAATCTACCCCAAATTTTACAAGTTTGATAAGAGGCCTGTACTGAACACATATACATTTCCGTATTTGGTTATAGTAATAGCGCCACCTGCTGGCAACAGGAAGTGACATGTTTTAGACTGTGATGCACTATTAGCAACACATTAAAATATGCCATTGTGTATGGCAAGCCGTTTTGACTTTTATTCATTCTCAGGATATGACTTCTTGATATCAACAATTCAGTTTTTACTAGTTAAAATGTTCATTCTTGATATCAGGAATTAGATTTCCGCTAGTAGCAATTATGGCAAGCCGTTTTGACTTTTATTCATTCTCAGGATATGACTTCTTGATATCAACAATTAAATTTTCACTAGTTAAAATGTTAATTCTTGATATCAGGAATTAGATTTCCACTAGTAACAATTATGGCAAGCCGTTTTGACATTTATTCATTCTCAGGATATGACTTCTTGATATCAACAATTCAATTTTCACTAGTTAAAATGTATGGCAAGCCGTTTTAACTTTTATTCATTCTCAGGATATGACTTCTTGATATCAACAATTCAATTTTCACTAGTTAAAATGTTCATTCTTGATATCAGGAATTAGATTTCCACTAGTAACAATGGCTATTTTTGATATCAGCAATTGCATTTCCACTAGTAACAATGTTAATTCTTGATATCAACAATTACATTTTCACTAGTTAAAATGCTAATTGTTGATATCAAGAATTAAATTAAAGATATCAACAATTAAATTTTTGATATCAACAATTGTATTTTCACTAGTTAAATGTCACCATAGGCTGCCATTCAAAAACAATTGTTGATATCAAGAATTAATTTCTTACTAGTAACAATTTAATTCTTGATATCAGAAATACAATTCTTACTAGTAAAAATGTCTATTCTTGATATCAACAATTTAAATGTTGATATCAACAATTTAATTATTGATATCAAGAATTTAATTGTTGATATCAACAATTTAATTGTTGATATCAAGAATATAATTTCTGATATCAACAATTTAATTCTTGATATCAACTATTTAATTCTTGATATCAACAAAGCCAGTTGATATCTGAAATTGCCCTTGCAACTAGTGAAAATATAATTATTGATATCTTAAATAACATTTTAACTAGTAAAAATACATTTACAGATATCAAGAAATGCCATTTTTACTAGTAAGAATAGCTATGGTAATGAGTTAATGAATATTAATGAGTTCTGGTTTTCCCATAATCCTTACGTCAGCACTGGCCAAAGATGGCGGAAGAACGTCCAGCAGAAACGGCTCCTTTATTTATTTGTTTTGTCCATGAAACATGAAATTACTGCTGGATTTATTTATTTATTTTTTTGTTAATTGTTTAAAAAAAATTTAATTTTATCCTTTTTCTTTTTATTGGCCACCAAGTCCTTGGAAAAATGTAGTTTTTTCATATATTTATTTTTGGTTTCATTACACTTTCTTCTAATACATCAAATAAAAAATACAACCAAAATGAAAAATAAAACATAATACTGCGTCATACAAAGTTTTAACGTTTTGCTGGAATTTATTTATTTATTTTTTAAATATCGTTGTATTTAGGCCAATTGGACGAGTCGTATTGCGTGCCCAGATTCGTGCCGGTGTTTCTCTTTGTGTAAAGGCGGGTGCAGAATTTATTTTTTTATTACATTTTTTTTTTAATGTACATTTTGATGTATTATAACACCGACACGTTTGATGACCCGACATATTTGCACTCTCTGCCCAATTCGGCTCGGATTTTCTTGACCATTGGGACCAAACGTGATACACACTGTAATGTCCTAATACTTGTATTATTTTTCATATAACATGTTGTCCAGCTGTTGAAGTATCGGTGGACAAGATGAATGATAAAGTCTGTTGAACCCCTTTGTCATGTCTGTCTCAGCCATTTCAATGTTACCTTAAATTTGACACTGCACTGATACACTCTTCTGAAAGTTAAGACATGAACAATTGTAGTGGGTTCGGAGTGGAAATGGACAACGATTTAATAAGAATTATGTAATCTTGCACAGATTTTTTTTTTGTGTGTGTGTGTGGGGGGGGGTTCGTTTTATAAATTTAATTTGTAAAAACTTTTGGAGCACTTTTTGTTTGTTAAATGTAAGTTTTTTGTTGTTGTTGTTGAAGTAACGACCAAGCGGCCAGCGGCACAGTAAGCTGATCATAGCCTATGTTTGATCATAGCCTTCTCAAATCATCAGGACTTGCCTAAAATAAAATCTATAGAAATAAACAGTTCAAGCATATCACAATGTTAGTTTAAATGTTTGAACTATATAAATGTGCGCTAGGTGCATATCTCATTGTTTGTGTGAAGAGTGGAAGCTGAAGCGCACTTTGCAGGACATGGAGGCGCCAGAGAGGTCACTTGCATTTTTTATTGATAGTGGAAACTTAAAATAGGCCTACGCCGTAATTTTTGCTCTGGGTCCGGGCTAAATGCAGAGCTCGGACCCCTCTACCCGTACAGGGGGAGTACCCTGCGGACAGCAAGCCAAACACGCATAACCGTTACTCAGTTTATTATATGTAAGGGTGAACTCATGAAATATATCTATAGAAAGCTTTAAATTACTACTTTAAAACTAAATAATTCAAACAAAACTCTTTCATTATGTAATTCGTAAAGATGCATTTCTCTCTAAAGGCACGTCCAATGAGGAGATGGCGAGTCATTTTTCATCACCTTCTAAAATATAAAAATAAGGAAAAGCCTAAAACAGGCCCGATTATACTTTTTTTCTGATTTTTATGTTCTGCTCTGAATTCCTTAAACTTTAAAGGATTTTCTGCAACGCAATTTTGTCTGATATGTGAAGTATTTATTAGCCTATTTTTTTTTTAATCCATGCAGCAAATGCTTTAAAAACGGCTTTAAAAATACTTTATTGCATTCCAGATGATTTTAAAGAACTTTTCACTTTAAATTTTATGGGTAGCTTGAATGTAAAACATTGTCATGAATTCGTTGTATTCCCCTTTGTGAAATAGGCTACAAATTGTTGAAGTCTTATGAGCACGATTTTCTCTTTCTATTTGACGTAATGTTTAGCAGAAATTGACTTTGGCATGCAAAAGTCTGATACATTCATTATTAATGGCATGGCTGGTTCAGTCGACAGAAATACGGGACACACGGGCCTATAATCTACTGCTGAAATGTTTCATGGTACGCACAGTGCATACAGCCGTACACCTGCAGGCGCCACTGATCTTGCCCCTCTGGTTCATTGCTTATTATCATTATTATTATTATTATGGATGATTCCTTATCCTGTGGCTCCCTCTAGTGAATGAAATTAATATCACAGGCTTCATCTTCCAGTTGAAATGGCTGATAGTTTAGAATTTGATTTCGGCTATTTGAAAACAGTGAATACATCGAATTCTATTTACAGTAAGTGAAAATTGCATATTTTCTTAGCAATAGATTATATTTACACTATTTAATGATTGTAATATTTTCTTGCAGTAATAGTAGTTTGATGCTGTTTGTATTACTTATTGCAAATAGTGGGCGATATCTGCACCTCAGTATTGTAGTTGGCTACATTATAAAACAGTATACAATAATAGCGTATTGAGTGTAAATTATAATTTGTATTAAAATTATTAACTGGATGCCGCCCATACAACTAACCCTTTATAACCAATAACAACACGTTATTTTCCAGTTTTGGAATATTTCCTTAATTTTTCTTGAAAATAAATGCCTTTCCGATGTGATAGGGGATGTAAAAAAGAGAGTAAAACGAGGTCGGCAGAAGGCGGAGTCGAACCCGCGTTTATCGCGTCAAAAACTTTCTGCTTTAATTCTATCAACAATTTAATTCTTGATATCAACAATTCAATTGTTGATATCAGCAATACATATGTTTAAATGTTAAAAGGGCGACAAAACTATTACAGATATCAAAAACGCATTTCTTACTAGTTACAATTCTAAATGCACATATCTATGGCAAGCCGTTTTAACTTTTATTCATTCTCAGGATATGACTTCTTGATATCAACAACTACATTTTCACTAGTTAAAATGTTCATTCTTGATATCAGGAATTAGATTTCCACTAGTAACAATGGCTATTTTTGATATCAGCAATTACATTTCCACTAGTAACAATGTTAATTCTTGATATCAACAATTACATTTTCACTAGTTAAAATCAAGAATTAAATTGTTGATATCAAGAATTTAATTGTTGTTATCAAGAATTTAATTATTGATATCAAGAATTAAATTGTTGATATCAAGAATTTAATTGTTGATATCAAGAATAGACATTTTTACTAGTAAGAATTGTATTTCTGATATCAAGAATTAAATTGTTACTAGTAAGAAATTAATTCTTGATATCAACAATTGATTTTGAATGGCAGCCTATGGTGACATTTAACTAGTGAAAATACAATTACAGATATCAACAATTTAATTCTTGATATCAACAATTAGCATTTTAACTAGTGAAAATCTAATTGTTGATATCAAGAATTAACATTGTTACTAGTGGAAATGTAATTGCTGATATCAAAAATAACCATTGTTACTAGTGGAAATCTAATTCCTGATATCAAGAATTAACATTTTAACTAGTGAAAATGTAATTGTTGATATCAAGAAGTCATATCCTGAGAATGAATAAAAGTTAAAACGGCTTGCCATATGCCATAAGCTTTAGCCTTAACATTACATAAACCAACCTTCTCTTACAGAGAAAGAAGGTTTTCAGCAGATGTGGGCTTGCACTCTCTTCATTTGCTTAGTTGCACTAACATAGTGTTACTCCTCACATTAGTACGGTGGCCGAGATAGCTCGGAAAACATCTTAATCAGTTTGACAGTGTCATGATCCGGCCCAGGACCTTCCACTCATCAGCCACACGAGGTCGCTCTCGCAGCACATGGACATTGCACTACACCCCGAATTATGCTAATCACACTATCTCTCAGTCATACCTGCAGCTCATCAACATTCACGCCTGCACCACATTTACGGACCTGAATAAAAAAACATTTGCACGGTCTATTCCGGCGCGAAATCTTCTGTAACAAATAGACAGAATCGTGCGGAATAGAACGGTTTTTATTCAGGTCCGTAAATGTGGTGCAGGAATGACCGAGCCTGCGTCCCAATGTGCATACTATCCATCCTAAATTCTAAGTAATAGTAGTAATTTTCAATACTATTTAGGGCAGATAGGATGGATAGTATGCACATTGGGACGCAGGGTGAGAGATAGTGTGATTAGCAAATGCAATGCCGGCTGGGGAATATAATTCGGGGTGTAGTGCAATGTCCATGTGCTGCGAGAGCGACCTCGTGTGGCTGATGAGTGGAAGGTCCTGGGCCGGATCATGACAGACAGCAGGGATCTATTCCAGAAAGCACAGTTAACTTACTGTCAGCTAAACCCTGAACTTTCGGTTTATTAACCCCAAACCTTGCTTACTCGAGGTATGTGGTTCCAAAAACGCGTCCGGGAGTAAGTTCATTCAACTCAGAGTATGTTCCTGGTTAAGACTCAAGACATTCTCAACAGAGCGACGAATCGACGAGTCACTATGGAAACGGACGCTAAGAAAAAGCGCGCCATACTGTTTTTTTCTTCTTCTTTTGTTCAGTGGTCATTTACATGCTTAGTGCATGCATATCACCAACTAATTGATGGTTGTGGAATCATTTTTCTTTTTTTCCCATTTAATCTTTAATCCTTGAGAATAAGAATTAAATTGTTTGTTTGATGCTAATTATAAATTATAAATTAAGTCATATTTGGCCGTGTTCACACTTGGCGTCTTTTTTGAAGCTGTCAGCGTCTGTTTTACATTATAATCCTATGGAGTAAACCGTGTTTTCAAAAAAGTCCTGAGCGCTTTTTAAAACGCCACCGCCGGCGTCTTTTTCTGCAGCTCAGAGTGTCTTTTCGAGTTGAAAAAAGTTTAACTTTTCTGAAAAAAACGCCCTACGTCAAGCGCCTTTTTGACAGCTGACCAATGACACGCCAGTGGCGAGTCGTTTCCATAACAACAAAAACAACAAGAAAAAAGGAGAAGATAGCCGGTAGACAGATCGTACTAGTTTCAGAGCACAAGGAGTTGTATGAAACCGTGCATCATCCAACCGGAGCTCCTGGACTAAATTGTTGGTAGCACCATACAGTTTCCTTCCCCGTATAATGTCACGCTCCCACAAATGCCGTTGTGAACCGACATCCTCCCCGTTAGCTTCAAAAGCCGACATTTCTGCAGCACACAGGGCTAGCTACTGTTGCAGCTGTTGTTATAGCAACAAAAGACGCCCTCGGCTGCTATTTGTAACCAAAACGCTGCCAGCTTTTTATTTTACTAAAAAAGCGCTCTTGTCGACTTTTTCTAGTCAAAAAAGACGCCAAGTGTGAACACGGCCTTAGATATGTATTTTCATTATAGAAATACATTATAGAAAATGCCGATCCATGTGTGAGATGATTATATAAAATGTATTAAATATTTTTAATATAATAAATTAAACATTACCTTGTCTTATAATATTGTTTTATAATTCATAGATAACTGTTATATAGCCTATGCCAATAAAATAAATATAATAACCATTCTATAATATTACCTTATTTATTACTTACACTATATTGCCAAAAGTATCAAGTACTCCTCGCTGCAGACTGTAGCGCGGTGACGTCAGGTACCTACGTCACGTATGTGTTTACCGCGCATGCGCAAAGTGACGTATGGTATGTCTATAAAACGCAGGCGCAGTAGCGCGGTGACGTCACGTACCTACGTTACCTATGTATTTACCGTAAATACGCAGGTTCAATAATGATTCATTCACTTCCAGAACATTTACTTACTTTTGTTTTCTTAAAAATGTGCGTTTGTGTTGACTTTTAATTGTAAGGATGCTTTGCTCATAATCACAGAGAGTGTCATTGCAAATGTGTGCGATTTCAAACATTTATGACGTTTTATGATATGTGTTAGTATTCGACGTGACAGGGATTCTGCTGCTGGTCTTTAAAAGTCTTATTTTGCCTAAAATTAGCCTTTAAAGATGTATTAAAATAGAGCAGAAATACTTATATTAATAAAGTAATGAATTGCATGCATTGCAAAATAAAAAATAAAAATACATACATACATTTATATATATATATATATATATATATATATATATATATATATATATATATATATATATATATATATGTGTGTGTGTGTGTGTGTGTGTGTGTGTGTGTATGTATGTTTCTCATATTTGTCATCTTTTGCATTAACATTATCAAAAATTAATAGATACTGTAACAAATTTATTGTTCATTGTTAGTTCATGTTAATTAATACATTAACTAGTGTTAACAAATGACACCTTATTGTAAAGTGTTACCTCTTAAATTTACCTTCATGTTCATAAGACTTTTTAGGGACATTATCAGTGAGACGAAATTCAGAGAAGAGGCTCACTTCATATGTCTAGACAGATAGTTCTTTAACTCCTTAACATGTAGTGAATACTGTAAAAAGTATTTGAGTGTCTGTCTCTCTCTTCTCATCTTTCTGTCTGTCTCATCTCAACTATCTGTTTTTTTTTTGTTTTTTTTCCCCTGATAGACTGTATTACCCTCAACTGTAAAACTTTCAAATTGTTTCAGGCTATGCTTTCTCAAGCCAAGCCAACCAAAATTTTGACTTGACAAACTTTTTGAATTTAGTTGGTTAATGATGATTATAAATTAAATCTCTTAGGTACTTTACAGACAAAGCAAACAACACTCTTTTTCTAACACCATCCTATAATATTTAAAAATACATTTAAAATATTTTCCTTGTATGGCTCTTTTGCCTTTCCTCAAAATGATTTAATATTGTTTGTTATTTTATGTAAATTAGGTGTCATGAAATGGAGTGCATTTTCTGCACAATACAGGCAGGAGTGCCGGGTGTCGTATTCACAGACCCAGTGCCTACGGTGCAGTGAGATACTGTATTTAAAGACTGCACACCTAGGTATGTCAGGACTGACAGGAGGGGAGTCCTGTGTGGGTTTTATTCATTCAAAGAATTTGAGGGCTACTGCTCGGTTGATTGTTTTATCAGTGATGGAGGTGAATTTCAGAATGAGCAGATGCAATTTTTTTTTCTTTCTCCTGTGTCATGTTTATAGTCTATAGTCTTAATCTATATTTGTATATACAATTATATTTTCTGTTTTGTTCTTTGAAATAATAATTTAAAAAAAGATCACTGTTATCAGTTTGGTTTTTTGGAGGCACCATGCATAAAATGGGATGCAGACACTGAAAATATACTGTATGTAGTCAGTTGAATTTAAAACTACTTTATTGTCTTAAATATTTCACATGCAGAATTGCCAATGCAAAAGGAAAATGTCCAAAATTATCCAAAATAAATAAATAAACAAGAACCATGACAGAGGACAGATTAAAATAAGAAAGGCAGCAGCTATTTGCACTAAGTGATAGCAGGATTTTCTGCTATTTAAACTACTTATTGCAAACAGTGGTAATTACCTGTACCTCAGTATTGTAGTACATTATAAAACATTAACGTTATGCAATAATAACGTATTGAGTGTAAATTATAATTTTAATTCAAATTATTAAATGGATATCACCTTATTGGGACAATAAAGCCCTCCCTCACAACTTTTTGATTATTTCCTTAATTATTATTGAAAATAAATGCTTTTTTGATGTGATTTGAAATTTGAAAAGGGAGAAAAACTTTGCTAAAAGGCGGATTCGAACCTGGGTCGATCGCGTCAAAATGTGAAAATCACATGTTTTACCATCTGCACCACTAGAGCTGACGAGTGATATCATCTTAACTAGCCTAATAAGAAATATATAAGGCGCCGTTAAAGGGTAATATTACAATATACACAGTGAAGTAAAGTGCAACAGAATGTTAATAAATTGTAAATAAAATACTACACAGATATTACAGAATAAACTCTGTAATTCCGTATCATTTTACCTGAGATGAAACATGGTTAAAATCATGGATATGTGCTGTATTACATTTTATTGTTTTATTTTTTTTCCACCTTAGGGTTCTTAATACTTTTACATTTTATTAGAGTATTCTGTTAAGTATGCGCATGCGTTTTTATGACGTGTTACGTCACGCAGGACGCAAAAACACCTACCGTCACCACGTAATGCAAATTACACACACAATGCGCATGCGTGTCATAGACATACCATACGTCACTTTGCGCATGCGCGGTAAACATATACCTGACGTAGATACCTGACGTCACCGCGCTACAGTCTGCAGCAAGGGGTGTCTCAAAAGTATTGGGTCACCCCTTCTAATGAACAGGTTTGACTACTTTAGTCATTTCCATGAGTACAAATCTTAATGTTTAAGCATATAATGATATTCTAGGGAATTGTGTGCTTCTAATTTTAGAGTACCAGTTTGGACAGGACCCTTTTCTATTCTAACATGACAATGCCTCTGCGTATAAGGCAAGGTTCAAAAAGAAATGATTGATTTAGTCAGTGTGGAAGAACTTGACTGGTCTGCAGAAAGCCAAGTCTTAATCCAAGCTGAACACCTCTGGTGTGACTTTAAATGCAGATCTTGAGCCAAAAACTCTTTACCAAACACCAATGACTTGTACATACACTATATGGACAAACGTATTGGGACACCCCCTTCTTTAGAACAGAAAAAGGCACTTCCAAAACTGTGGCAACAAAGATGGAAACATAATTCATGTATTTAAAAATTGTATTTCCATCTCTGTTGCAACAGTTTTGGAAATGTCTAAAATGACTGTACCCATATGTACAAGTCACTGGTGTTTGGTACAGAGTTTCTGGCTCAAGATCTGCATTTAAAGGTGTTCAGCTTGGATTAGGACTTGGCTTTCTGCAGACCAGTCAAGTTCTTCCACACTGACTAAATCAATCATTTCTTTTTGAACCTTGCCTTATACACAGAGGTATTGTCATGTTAGAATAGAAAAGGGTCCTGTCCAAACTGTTGCTTTAAAGTTAGAAGCACACAATTCCCTAGAATATCATTATATGCTTAAACATTAAGATTTGTACTCATGGACATTACTAAAGTAGTCAAACCTGTTCATTAGAAGGGGGTGGCCCAATACTTTTGGCAATATAGTGCATATTAGTGTAATTAACATATATCATATGTATATATATACAGTGAGGAAAATAAGTATTTGAACACCCTGCTATTTTGCAAGTTCTCCCACTTAGAAATCATGGAGGGGTCTGAAATTGTCATCGTAGGTGCATGTCCACTGTGAGAGACAATCTAAAAAAAAAAAAATCCAGAAATCACAATGTATGATTTTTTAACCATTTATTTGTATGATACAGCTGCAAATAAGTATTTGAACACCTGAGAAAATTAATGTTAATATTTGGTACAGTAGCCTTTGTTTGCAATTACAGAGGTCAAACGTTTCCTGTAGTTTTTCACCAGGTTTGCACACACTGCAGGAGGGATTTTGGCCCACTCCTCCACACAGATCTTCTCTAGATCAGTCAGGTTTCTGGCCTGTCGCTGAGAAACACGGAGTTTGAGCTCCCTCCAAAGATTCTCTATTGGGTTTAGGTCTGGAGACTGGCTAGGCCACGCCAGAATCTTGATATGCTTCTTACAGAGCCACTCCTTGGTTATCCTGGCTGTGTGCTTCGGGTCATTGTCATGTTGGAAGACCCAGCCTCGACCCATCTTCAATGCTCTAACTGAGGGAAGGAGGTTGTTCCCAAAATCTCGCAATACATGGCCCCGGTCATCCTCTCCTTAATACAGTGCAGTCGCCCTGTCCCATGTGCAGAAAAACACCCCAAAGCATGATGCTACCACCCCATGCTTCACAGTAGGGATGGTGTTCTTGGGATGGTACTCATCATTCTTCTTCCTCCAAACACGTTTAGTGGAATTATGACCAAAAGTTCTATTTTGGTCTCATCTGACCACATGACTTTCTCCCATGACTCCTCTGGATCATCCAAATGGTCATTGGCAAACTTAAGTCGGGCCTGGACATGTGCTGGTTTAAGCAGGGGAACCTTCCGTGCCATGCATGATTTCAAACCATGACGTCTTAGTGTATTACCAACAGTAACCTTGGAAAGCGGTGGTCCCAACTCTTTTCAGGTCATTGACCAGCTCCTCCCGTGTAGTTCTGGGCTGATTTCTCACCTTTCTTAGGATCATTGAGACCCCACGAGGTGAGATCTTGCATGGAGCCCCAGTCCGAGGGAGATTGACAGTCATGTTTAGCTTCTTCCATTTTCTAATGATTGCTCCAACAGTGGACCTTTTTTCACCAAGCTGCTTGGCAATTTCCCCGTAGCCCTTTCCAGCCTTGTGGAGGTGTACAATTTTGTCTCTAATGTCTTTGGACAGCTCTTTGGTCTTGGGCATGTTAGTAACTGGATTCTTACTGATTGTATGGGGTGGACAGGTGTCTTTATGCAGCTAACGACCTCAAACAGGTGCATCTAATTTAGGATAATAAATGGAGTGGAGGTGGACATTTTAAAGGCAGACTAACAGGTCTTTGAGGGTCAGAATTCTAGCTGATAGACAGGTGTTCAAATACTTATTTGCAGCTGTATCATACAAATAAATAGTTAAAAAATCATACATTGTGATTTCTGGATTTTTTTTATTTAGATTATGTCTCTCACAGTGGACATGCACCTACGATGACAATTTCAGACCCCTCTAAGTGGGAGAACTTGCAAAATAGCAGGGTGTTCAAATACTTATTTTCCTCACTGTATATATATATATATATATATATATATATATATATATATATATATAACAATTGATGTTGTTTTCTTAATTTGCAGGGTTTTTTTTTTTTTTTTTGCAGCGCCACCGTACATTAGCACTAAATAAGCTTCTTGTGCTTAGCAGCTCTAACATGACTTCATGAGTGTAAAACTTCTAACACATTAAAATCTGTCTTTCTGCATTGCAAATAACATTTCATTTCATGTGTTAGAAACTTCTTTCATGTGGGCAAGCTTTAGTCTTAACATTGCATAAATCAACTTTCTCTTACAGAGAAAGAAGGTTTTCAGTATATGTGGGCTTACATTCTCTTCATTTGCTTAGTTGCACTAACATAGTGTTACTGTTCACAGAAGCACTAAACTAAGCTTCTTGTGCTTGAACTTAACTTCATGAGTGTAAAACTCCTAACACATTAAAATGTCTTTCTGCATTGCAAATAAATTTAGCATCATTTTTTAAAAGAAATTTTGAATTTGCATACATTTCCCATGACACCCCATGCCTAGGAGCTGATTGCTTTCACAGCTGTCTCCAATCAGGAGGACTATAAAAGACACACACACAAATACACTCACATCACAAAGTTACACTACTGAGCGTGTTTCCTTGTTTTGCCTTGCCTTGCCCTGTTTTTGGACCTTGGTTGGGGTTATCTGTTTGCTGCCTGCCCTGACCATTGCCTGTATTGGATTTCTCTTTTTGCCTTTCCCTGGATATTTGTTTGCTGGTGTTGGACCCTGACTGTCTTGACCACGATCTGTTAAATAAAGCTCGCAATTGGATCTTATTTCTGTCACGCTGTGTCCGTTACACTTAGGGTTGGGTACCGAAACCCGGTACCAATATGACACCGGTAGCTATGTAACCGGTATGTACTAGAACCGAATCAGAACAGAGATTTTGGTACCTCATTTCAGTGCCATGCCTGAGCGATTGATTGAAATATTTGTCCTTTGTTTCTCCAAAACGAACGTAAGAAGCATCATCACCGGCACCTCATGTGAAAAATTATTTCCCGACTGAGAAAATGCACATGAACTCAAGTTGGAAAGCTCTAATAATACAAATATTTGTAGTAACGCGAGCGTGCTGTTTTCACATTGCGACTTAAAAGCACAACTCGGGAAATGAGAGCATCCGAGGAGCGTGTGAATGCAGAAATTACACTTGCTCTGACGGCAGCAGGTAGCCTTCCATTAACTAGCTAAGCTAAACATTCTTAAATTAAAATGCCTAAAGCTAAAATTATCTTGTATTCACGTTTTTAAAACTGTTGTCCAACAAAAGAGAACATTATAACCTTTTTAGTCCACAACACCAGTTAAATGCTCCCTTTTGTGATCTGATGTAGCTTCTTGTCACAGAATGAGGCAGAAAATATGTTCCATAGGCTACTAATACATCGATTGGCAATGGATTATAAATATACTTAATTATTATGAAAATACCAGAGATGGCTTGAATAACACAGATAAACTATACATTGTCGTAGTCGAGTGTTTATTGTATTTGTTTTATCATTCAAAACGTTTATATTTTGTTCACTCCGTTACAGCGATAGCAATGCATTTGTCCATATTGGGGATTTCCTGGAGCTTCATGAGTTCCGCTACTTCTGTGACTGGATATGTGGATTTTTTTGTGCGAGGGCGCCCTCTGGCATCCAGTATGAATGAAAAAGACATCATGTGTTTAGTGTTAATGGCCAATCCAATTATTAATTGGTAATTTTCATTTATTTTTTATTATTTTTAAGTATCGGTTCAGGCACCGTTTAGGCACCAATACCGTTTTAAAAGTATCGATTTGGCACCATTATCGAAAAAGATAATGAAAAAAAAAAAACCATACCCAACCCTAGTTACACTATGGTTATCACTCTAGTCTGGTTGTAATGTCTGGTCAAGTCACACAACTGAGCTGGAGATGGAAAAAGTTTAATCTAGCTGGTGACTGTGAGGGTAGCAGAAAAAGAACGACTTCACAAGATCCAAACAAATTATTGTTAAGAGATTGAATCTTTTTAAAAAAATATCTGACTTACAATTTTACCTTTTTGCACATCTGTAAATATAAGTTGTATTTCATTTGTCGTTTTTTTGTTGGTTTCTGTATCATGTATGCACAACACATTTCCATATTTTACACTGCATTATTGCTTTATGGTTTGTAACAATTTAATTTGGTTTCACTTTTTAATATATATAATTGTGATTATTTATTTGTTGCTTTTGTTTTGCCTTATTCTAGCATTATTGGTTCTTTTTCCCATTGTTTTTATTTTTCCTGTTATCTGGCTGAGATCAATAAAACTCTATACTGCATTTGCGTAGTTTCGTTCTTTTGCACAAATATTATATAGGGTAACTTCTGGTTTAGTTTTGGGAATGCTGGCATAATATCGGTCCAGTTATGGCTGTCTTTGGGAGCTTGTGGATTAGTTGTGACTGAGTTCTGGGATAATGGTGGTAGCAGTTTGGCTCTTGTCCGACTGACATCTGGGGATACTGGCACTGTTGTGTGCCAGTTATGGTTGATTTCTGGGGACACTGTAAAGTTGTAGGTGAGTTTTGGCCTTCTTCCGGCATTGGTCTGGGTTACTTTCGGCTAATCGCATTGGAGCCAACCTTGGGCCATAATTCCATGTGGTATGTGGGCCAAACTCACATCTCAACCTGATCCGGCCCAAAACCAATTGCTATCCAGGGGGTGACTGACACTACGATGGCGAATCCTAAAGTCCAAAAACTTTTGTTAATAAAACTTTCATTTCTTCATTTAATATTAGTGAGTGTCTTTATTGTTGCTGGGTTTTCATTAAAAAAACAACAACAATGAACCACAAACATTCGCTTTAAATAAGGGAAAAGACCTTATTTAGGCTATTTGTGTTACAACTCAAGGCTATATCCATCTTATTCATTTTGTTAATAAAAGTTAGATATTTAGCTAAATTTGCCATTGTACTATTTTATGGCTGATGTGTTTTAATTAATGAGATAATAAACCACAAACTACGATCGTTTTAAGTCAGCCTAAGGGGAAATCCATATTTAGCCTATTTGTATTAAACTTATGTAAACTTGTATAAAACATATCCTTATTCATTTTGTTAATAAAAGTTCAAAGTTTAATATATGTGAATTTGTCATTGTACTATTTTATTGTATAGCCTATGTTTATTTGTTGTTGTTGTTTGTTTCTTTTTCCCACATTAATAATAATGAGCCATAAGCATTCGTTTAAAGTAAGGGAAAATTAAAAAAAAACTCTCATTTATTGTGTTACTACTCGGTCTTCTGTTCATAAAATTTTGTTTAATATAAGCGGCTTTGTCATTGTAGCATTGCTGATGTAGGATTACTCCATAGTTCAATTAGGACTTTTAAGTAATTTTTATAAACGTGCTTAGGAAGAAACATTACTGGTGTGCATCTTGAGACAAAACTAAGGCACTGATATATTTTAAGATCAGTCATTGCAAGTTTCTTTCAGTTGAAACAGCTCAGACTTACATTTTAGTCTAGGACTAGGCTTAAGCCTTGTCTGTGAAACCAGGGGTAAGAGTGATAATGAATCAACCTTAAGCATTAATTTTGTTTTAAGAATAGGAAAGATCTAACATTTAAAGATCAAAATAAGTGCTACAGACGTGAGAATGCAAGATTTGTTGCTGCTGAGGTAGACGGTCTCGATCTTTCTCTGCCTTCCTGCTATGTCTGTAGAAATGGTCGTTAATTCTTAATTTGGGTACGGCAGACATGTTACAGGTAATAATATAATAAAATAATCATGGCAACAAATTATTTTTTCAAGTCAGTTTAATAAGTTGAAAAGACTTTCACAGTCAATTTGATTCAACTTTGATTAACCGTTGCTTCTCATCATTGTAGGCTTAGGCTACTTTTTTCAATGAATTTTGAAATTTGGCCATTGCATTCACAAACTCAACAGAACTGTGTGTGATATAATGCAAATAAATGCGTCGAGGAACGCAGATTTGAATTAAGCAGCTGGTAATGTGCCGCACTTACATCACACCAGTGTGATCTTATCAAACATAAAAAATATTATTCAGCTAATTTTTGTCTTTTGCAAGCTGCATGCAAAATCCAAATTGGCTCAAAATCTGAGGAGGCACGTGCCTCGGTTTGAATGGGCATGACGCCTCTGCATGTGTTCTTGCTTATTAAGAAATGTTCATCTTTTGATTATTGCTGTTGCCTATTTTAAGCCAGTAATATAGTTATATAATATAATTTTTTAACGATACTTGAGTTAAATAAAACAACCCAGCATATGGGGTAAAAACATTTAACCAAGCATGTGTTCTGTCCAATATTTACCCAGGGTTGCCAAATAACCTAAATTGGGTTGTTTTAACCAAGCATTTTTAGAGTGTGGAGTGCCAGACCGTCGTTTTGTGGGCTTTGTCTGTTTGCATTCCCGCCACAGCGTTATAAAAAGTAGATTTACGTAATATTACGCGCTAAAACACTCGATGTGATCTACATACAATAGACTGATAGACTTAAAAAATACAGATGATTTGAAGATCGGCAAATATGGGCGGGTCTGTGGGCTAGTCAATTCACAACACCGCCCCTCCAGTGTCATGTGATCTTGATGTTGACGTACACCTAGGGACATTGGCGCGGTTTAATCTAAACCCGGCAGCAGTTTGTGCGTAAGCTTTCTCGTTTTTATTCGAAACAATGTCTGCCCATCAAAAACACAGATACGAAAACGATTGCAAACCTGATGAAAACAGGTAAGAATTCGAAAAATAGTCGTGGTTATAGTTTTTGTTTTGTGTTTTATTACTCTTTGGCTTAGCGGTTTGCTAGCAAAGCAAGACAGAAGTATTGTTTAGTATAACGTTAGTGCACTAACGTTAACGTTATTTAGTCTGTTTTGCGCATCAAAACACCTTTTTGCGCTCCTTTAACTTCGTTTTATTAGTATCTTTTAACTTGTAAGCGCAGACGCGTTATTGCAAAGAGGGAGGTGAAGGATCCCGCCAGTGTTGTGCTTAAGAGTGTAAATGAGCATGTTGGCGCCATGAGAACATGAGAGGATTGTACTATATTAACCTAACTTCTAAAACTACATCATCTCTCAATCTGCCATTTTATTTAGTTGTAATTTTTATGTTTTGGTGAGCAACTTGATCTCGTGTATGTTGACATTTTGTGGCGCCTTGAAAACAGTTTACTTTGAGCACAAGTATTTTCAAGATTTAGATGAATAAGTTGCTGTTTTAGTGTAGAAATTTGTTATAAGGTATTTATAATACAGCAGATTCGTGGTCAAGTGTGTATAAAACTATTAATAAATGAAATTTTTGTTTACTAAAAAAAATCTTATTTTTAATGGACGTGCTCCATGTAGTTGCAGAATGTTCAGATAATGTGTAAGAATCCTTTTTACTTTTTATTTTTTTAATGCTACTCGTGTCTTTTGTCTTGAAGGAACAAAGGCGCTTCAAGATGGTCCCATTGTAGGAAACGCGGTGCAGATGGTAGTCTGAGAAAATCTCACGAGGTTGAAGAGCCTGGCAAATGTTCACAGAGCTCACGCAGACCAGAAAGGTAATGACGATCATTATATGTTCCTTATCTGATTCAAATAGTGTGCACAACAGACACTTATTTTCTCAAAAGTCAAATGGATTTTTTATTTTGTGGTTAGCATTTTGTAGAGTATAACATGCATAAATTGTAAACTCTTTGTTAGTTGAATTAATATCAGTTTTATGCTAGGATGAGATCTAACCTCGTCCTGGCATACAAACAATGTTTAGTGATGACAAATTGACTGGCAAAATTTAGATTTGTCTTTTATTATTGTTATTACTTATTATTTTCTGTAGTTTCACAACCCCAGAGAGTGAGGGACCTGTGTCCAGAGTAAAAAACTGGGGAGATGAAGTAGAGGCAGAGGAAATGCGTTCAAATGTCCGACGTGATATGCATCGGTCAGTTGCCTCTTTTGATTTCTTATTTTATCTCTTCCGATTACTCTGTAAATGTGAATGTAATTTATTTTAATATAATATAAAGACATAGTTTATCTCCTTTATAAACTGTTAATTAGTGATCTCTCTTTTTCAGATACAGAAGAAGGATTCTTGAAGCAGATTTTCCTCAAAGAGACAGAAAAATCTCATCTGGAAGGTTTGTGATTTAAAGCAATGTAACATTTTCTTGAAGTCTTCAAAAAGCTAGTGTAACTTTTTCAGTGTCAAAACTTTCTACTATTTCAGTCTAATATGCACATTAAAAGTATGCCATTCATATGTTGTTTCCATGAAGACTGTATTCACTGTGACTCTGTGGTGCTATTAAAACATTGCTGTGTTTTTTAAAATTAATATCATTGGTGCAACCAATGGTGTGAGTTTAGGGTGGGACTATCTGTTTGCATGAACAGTGGCAAATGAGGAAGTTTTTGGAAACCTTGTGGGGTTTTTAAAATTTTTTAAACCGTTCCATTAGGTGTCACTTGTACAGCAGTCATGTCTCGAGTTGTAACCCAAGCTTTTCATGTTCCCCCAGTTCTGACTCCAGAGACTCGAGAGATTCCAAAGAATCTCCTGCTAAAGGTGACATCGAGACAGATGAGACCACTCTCGTAAGGAGACAAAAACAGATTAATTATGGGAAAAACACTCTCGCATATGATAGATACATTAAAGAAGTTCCCAAGTGAGTGAGATCATGATTCTTGTTTTTAAACTAAATGTATTATACAGCTATGACATCTTGTCTCTGATTTGCGGCCTTATATAATCTTACTATTAAAGTATTTACAATATTTTAACCATTATTTTAGGCATATGAGAGAGCCTGGTGTTCATCCAAAGACTCCAAACAAATTCAAGAAGTACAGCCGACGCTCCTGGGACCAGCAGATTAAACTGTGGCGTGTCAAACTTCACGCATGGGATCCTCCTGCAGAAGAGGGAAGCAACCTGCAGCAGATGTAAGTTTCTTGATGTCCAAATAAACTAAACTGCTACAATCTCCTAAAGGAACAAAAAAATTTTTATGAATGGTCCAGCATAGTGGCAACACAATGATTAATTAGGACCCGTGCTTAGGCCTGTCGCGATAGTCGATATATCGACTTATCGCACGATATATGGAAATGAGCGCGATCATTTTTGGTGCCGCGATATATTGCGACTGATCATTTTTTTATAATTAAAAATAATGATTATATAATTTTTTTTACATAAAAATGAATATCACCAACATTTTAGTCGATCGCGCTGCCTCTGTCATCTCGTCTGCTCTCTGTGGCGGAGGCGGGGCGGCAGCGTCTCCTCACACACACGCGCACAGAGCGGACAGCGACAGGTGAAGAGAAGGCGTGAACCCACTGCGTTATAAAGTGTTTCGTGACAACTATAGCCAGTTAGAAAGAACAAGTCCCAATGGACTTCGTTTCAAAGCCGCAATCTTCAGCTCCGGTGTGGGAACATTTTGGCGAGAGAGGAGAACCAAATAACGTGAATGAGCTGGTATTTGCTTTATGTATTTAGCATATTTTTTTTTTCACATTCCGGTTCCAATGTCTAAATATTCTTAAGAATAAAATGTTCTTTGTTCTTTGAAAGAGTGTACTTGCATTATTATGCTATTATATTGTCATACTGTAATTACATAAGTGAAATAAAATTGTCTTAAAATGACAATAATATCGTTTATCGCAATTCATTTTGGTGCAATATATTGCACAACAAAAAGTAGTTATCGTGACAGCCCTACCCGTGCTGGCAAAATAAGTCCGAATGTGCACGGTCTAATGAGCTACAGACAAAAGAAGTGAAAAATATCAGTTTTGGTCGAATTTAAGGTTTTCGCAAAAATTTGTTCATTAAGCCCTCTTCTGGCGATCCCAATGCTCCAAATAGTAAATAAACATCTAAAATGATCTTAATTTGTACATTTTCTGAGAGGACTTCTGTACAACTGCTTCTGCTTCTCACCACAAGTTGTAGGTCTATTGTTGCAATGTGCAGCATTCCAGCTTTGTGAATATTCATATCGAATTCTCGATGACATGAGTTCAAACCAGTGAAATATGATTTTCAAAGCTATTCTGATGAAAACAAAAACGATCGTGCTGACTGACATTTGCAAAGCACATGCATAAGACCTGCCTCTCCCAGAGCGCGGTCTCCTTATAAAGTATGTTATTGCGAAATATGTCTTGGCGAGATTCACACAAAAATAATCTGTTATGTCTTACATAAACGTTTAGTTAATGGTTGGGGAAAAATCTAATGTGTAACATTGTAATAGATCCCTGCATTACAGTAGGTCTTAATATAGATCTGTCTTACATAGGGCTGGACGATATGGCCAAAATTTATATCACGATATATTTCTTAAGTTCGGTCGATACGATATAATTCCGATATCGATATGAACACTATTAAAAAAAGCCTCATAAAAACTGCCAAGAATGGCCACAACAGATGTCTGTACCAACAAACTTATGAAAAATGAATTTGCCAAGTCTATGAACTCCTCCTATAAAACTATATAATATTTTGGGGGGGGGACAGCAAAAATAAATTGTTCACCTTTTATTTGTATTTAGCCTTCATACAAACAAGAAATGTGAAATCACTGTCAAATAAACATCTCAGACTCACCTTATTAATATCTTTAACTTCAAACTATAGGCTAACATACACTACCAGTCAAAGGTTTTTGAACAGTAAGGTTTTAGTTTTTTTAAAGAATTCTCTTCTGCTCACCAAGCCTGCATTTATTTGATCAAAAATACAGCAAAAACAGTAACATTTTGAAATATTTGTCATTTTAAAATAACTGTTTTCTATTTGAAAATATTTTAAAATGCAAGTTATTCCTGTGATTTTAAAGCTGAATTTTTAGCATCATTTCTCCAGTCACATGATCCTTCAGAAATCATTCTAATATTCTGATTTGCTGCTCAAAAAACATTTATTATTATGTTGAAAACAGCGGAGTAGAATCTGATTCTCTGCCAGTAGGAGGCGCTTTGAGAGCAGTAGAACCAACGGTTTCCCCGGTAACGGCTGTAATCTAAGCAGCTCTGCTCATGAATGCTGCTTTATCAGATAAAATGAAAATGCCATCAAAACTATTCTGAAGACAGTATGTTCCCTTCAGAGATACATTCATATAAATCACCCGCTTTTTGAAACGTGCAGTGCTCATGTTTATTCAACGAAGTCAAACGCCACAAATCAGTGTATGGGAAACACTGGTAATGTATATCGAAATATAGGAAATGTGTTTAAAAATCATAGCACCGTTATTGAAAAAAATTATATTGTGATGCATATTGATATTGAATTATTGTCCAGCCCTAGTTTTACATTAAAAGAAAAGAGGAATCACTCGCTGCTCTTGGCTAAACTAATGTTTCTTTGCATCTTTGTTCTTACTTTTAATAACAAAGAGAAAATAAAAAATAGCTATATTGTGATTAATATAGTAACTATTAAGAAAAAATTTGGAGGAAAATATGCAATGTTGCTTGGTGATTTTGCTTTGGAATCTTCAGAAAACTTTAACTCGATTTTTCTTAAAATCAACTCTGCTGACTCTATTGCCTTCAAACGGCTGTAGCTCAGTCATTTTTCTTTGTCCAATTCCAACAAATCATATATAATTTTGAAGGTATTTTAAAGTGTCATGAAACCCCCCTGGTTTAGCACTGGTTGTTCACACTTTAAAATTTTTAAATTTTAAATCTGAAAAAGACTGAAGAAATGGGCATCTAAAGCTGTGGAAAATTGGGAGTGTAGAAGGTGGGAAGAGGGTAGAAAACAACCAATAAAACACAGACCTCCAACACACATTATACAGACAAATGAATATTAAAATATGAGCAGAGAAAGAAAGAAAATTATATATTTTAAAAATATAATAATAATAATGATGATGATGAACTCTCAATAAATCTTATTAGATACTAACAACTATCATGAACAAACCCAGTATGTTTTGATAAATTATTATTTGAAATAAATAAGCAATAAGTTCTAAGTAGAGTTGGGCGATTTGGCAAAAAATTATTTTATTTATTTATTTTTCAGAACATTTGACATTCTTTTTTTTTTTTTTTTTTTTATGATTTTTTAGTCAACTTGAAAGTGTAACTGCAACATGATTCAAGTAACTTTTTTTCTTTATTAACCCTCTAGTTAAAGAAAATTGTATTCCAAGTGCACCACACATGAAGTTGTCAGCATGTTAAACAAATCACTTGTTAAATATCTTTGCAGAAAAGATGCATGAACTACAACTACATCTTGTACAAACTTGTCTTATACAAGGTTTTTTTCGACGCGGGCAGGAATAGGAAAAACGGAAGATGGGAGTGAACTTCTTTTAATTTGAGCACTGCGTTTTTAGAATCTCATTTCATGCATGAGACGCTGCAAGAGACGCGAGTGCAACAGTCAAACGCATCCATGTTTACATAGAAAAAACAATGGCAAAGCAGCGCAATTGAATAAAAAAAACCTGTGAAGAACTACTGGCCTACTGTAGGTCTGATATTTCATGTTTGCATCATGGTGACAGGCTGAAAGCTGCTGTTGTATTTACAGACATTTATAGTTAATAATAGTCTACTTATGTTATACCTTAGGTCATTTTGAATTTGAATTACCTTGACTTTTGAGGGGGTTTTTTTAGGGTTTTTTTAAGCATTTTCCTCATATTATTTCTGAACATATATGTATAAAACACGTTTGTACAAGATGTAGTTGTAGTTCATGCATATTTTCTGCAGGTCACAGTTGTTGTTTTAGAGTATTATTATTTTTAGTTTTTTGTTTTAATGTAATTCAGTGTTCATTTAACTCTTGCTGTGATTGAAACAGAGAAGAGATTGACCTTGGTGAGATAATGGACTTTGAGTTGGATGTGGAGTGTTCAGCGGATACTGAATCCCAGTGTCCAGCATCCAGTGGAGCATCGCTGTCTTTGGCAGAGGTAATTTTCTCAATTTATAAACCCATTCCCAGCAAGATCAGTGCCAACAGTATTTCTGTATGTATTTATTTTTGACTGATTTTGTGGCAGTAATTTCCAGAATTTTGTGGAAATCATATTTACCATATTATTAGGGATGTCCCAAACAGGTTTTTTGTACCCTTGATCCGAGTCATTGAATATTGAGTATCTGCCGATACGGAGTTCCGATCCCATACTTGAGTTTTCCTAGTGCTTGGTGCACATTTCAAGTGCAATAAAGTTATTAAATTAAATCCAATCCATACAGGGATGTGGAAATGTCAAAAAGCGGCATCTATCATCACTAATAATTATTATATATATCTATCTATCTCAGGGCTGTCAGTTGATTTAAAATTTTTAATCTAATTTATTACATGTGTTAATTACAAGGGTAAATAAAAAGACTGGGGACGGTTGCACAAACTGTTTAGACTAGTCTTAAAAAGTTAGTTATCTAATTTTTTTTTCTTCAAGACTGGTCATAACTAGTGTTGTCACGGTACCAAAATTTCAGTATTCGGTACCGATACCAGTGAAAATCCACGGTTCTCGGTACCAATTTCGGTACCACATGCTAATTAAAAAACACACTATTTTTAAAGGAACACTCCACTTTTTTTGGAAATAGGCTCATTCTCCAACTCCCCCAGAGTTAATAAGTTGAGTTTTACCGTTTTCAGCCGATCTCCGGGTCTGGCGATAGCACTTTTAGCATAGCTTAGCATAGATCATTGAATCCGATTAGACCAGTAGCATCGCGTTCAAAAATGACCAAAGAGTTTCGATATTTGTCCTATTTAACACTTGACTCTTTTGTAGTTATATCGTGTACTAAGACCGGCGGAAAATGAAAAGTTGCGAAAGTTTTCTAGGCTGATATGATTAGGAACTATACTCTCATTCCGGCGTAATAATCAAGGAACTTTGCTGCCGTACCATGGCCGCAACAGGTGCAGTGATATTACGCAGCGCCTGAAAGTAGTCCCCAGCTAGGTAACTAGTTATAATAAACTTTGCAAAGTTCCTTGATTATTACGCCGGAATGAGAGTATAGTTCCTAGCCAAATCGGCCTAGAAAATCGCAACTTTTCATTTTCCGCCGGTCTTACTACACGATATAACTACAGAAGAGTCAAGTTTTAAATAGGACAAATATCAAAACTCTTTGGTCATTTTTGAACGCAATGCTACTGGTCTAATCGGATTCAATGATCTATGCTAAGCTATGCTAAAAGTGCTATCGCCAGACCCAGAGATCGGCTGAATGGATTCCAAAACGGTAAAACTCAACTTATTAACTCTGGGGGAGTTGGAGAATGAGCCTATTTCCAAAAAAAGTGGAGTGTTCCTTTAATAATAAAGTCAAACAAAAATAAAATGTACAAAAATCAATGCCATTCTTTATACTTTATTACGCAAGTAATAAAAGTATGAAAAACAGTAAAGTTTCACTCAAATTTAATTTGTCTTTTAATTAATGAAATTTAAACACATTGAATTTTTTTGGTAAATAAAGGGGATATACTATTAAAATATGGAAGAAATATTGTGTGATTATTTCTTTAAAAATAAATAGTAATTTTCTTTCAACAGTAGTAATAGTATCACATACATTCTACTAAATAATAGTAATATATTTCTGGCATAATGTCTTTAAGATAAACTTTTATTTTGACGCGTTGCCATGAATACCTTTTATATTTCTGTGTGTGTATATGATATGACACTGGTTTTACTCAAATGAAATGGTAAAATGCTCGTGAAGTGACTCTCAGAGCAGTTCTGTAGATGTTTATGTATTTATGTTCTCATTGAGACGGCAGATGCTGAAATCACCGTGAGCGTCAGGCGCGCTTCAGTGTGTGTAGTAAAAAAAAAAGAAAAGGAAAAAAAACACGCGTCTCTGCCATTCATTCATTCACACAGAGACTCGCAGAACATGGGGGATTCATATCTGAATCGACTTTTGCGGCTTAATATTTACAGATACACAGGGCTCGCAAAATTTCAAAATCCCTGGTAGCCCTTCGGGCAGGTACTCTTCAGATTTTGGTAGCCTGAAAATTAATTAACTAGCCCGAATTAAAAAATTACTATTTTCTTTTCTTTCTTTCTTTATTTAATATAGAAAATCAGATGGGAGTTTAAATGTCAATCAAAAATATTTTCAATACACAAATATCAACAAATATGAAGGTTTTGAGCCATAAAATTACATGATTTACAGTTCAGATACAGGTTTCCACAAAAACAAAAATCTTATACAACAGTGTTTCAGGCTATAGGCCATTTTTATGAAAAGGGATCAATCAAACATATAAATTTAAAATGTATAAATATTACTGTCTTAATTGTTTAGATTTTAGAAGGCACATCAACTTCTTTCTCATTTACAACTCTGTGTTTGTTGCGTAAAAACATGAGTTGATATCTGCATTGATCTGACCATAAACAGTAAGAAAGGCTTATTGGAAATGCAAATTCATTCTTTGCCACGAGGTGGCGCTTTAGGAGCGCTGAAATATTGCGGTTTCCCCGGAAATGCTGTACACAAAGCAGCTCAGAGCTCATAAACGCTGCTTTATCAGGAATTATAGGTAAAATGAAATTAAAATGCCAACAACACATTTCTGAGGACAGTCGGTTCCCTTCAGATACATTCACATAAAGACAACCGCGCAGCGTTTTGACTTGAAACGTGCAGCGCTCATATTTATTCAATGACATCATTGCCTTTTGAAGTTTAATCCTGCCGTATCGTGACTCTTTGTCTTTCCGTCCCCAACTGTAAGACCTCTTGAAATTATAATTAAGACATTTCTTACACCATTTAACATATTTAAAACTTTTTATGGCCTTAATTTTGATACAACTCACTTTCAGAGTTTTTAAGGACCCGCAGGAGATCTGTATTTAAGGTAGCCCGTCGGGCAGGCTGTGATGCATTTTGGTAGCCCGACTGGAAAACACAATAGCCCCGGGACGTCGGGCTAGCGATTTTGCGAGCCCTGATACTAGTCCATGTCGCGATTTGATTTAAGTGTAATGACCTTCTTTTGATTAATTCATCCAAACTTTGACAAATTCTGTGACATTCCGTACTAAACTGTAAATTCCGTTTTTATAACTGGATTCCGAGGTTCCGTCCACGTTTTCTGCATCGCGGAAATCATAGGGCCGTACGCGTCAAGAACCGGGTTGACCGGGTACTCAGTACCACCGGTACTTAAAAAGAACTTGGTACCGTGATGTTTTAATTTTTTTTGTACCGACTTGGTACCGAAGTACCGGGTCTTTTGACAACACCAGTCATAACTTTAAATTCAGTTACGAAAAGGTAGACTGGTCTTATTTGTATTGGAAAAGTAAGACTGATTACCCCTTGGCAACTGCTAGTTGGTCAAACTAGCTCTTAAGACAGTCTTAACATGGTGGCTAAGTTGATGCAACTGGCCAGTGGTTGATTCAATAAGCTTTGAATGGTATTTTCTTTACTTAGAAAACTATGTCTAAAAAGTGTAATTTTATGTATTTGAGGTCTGAGATGTGGGAGTGGTAAAGAGAGAGGGGGCAAATGTTTGTCCTTCATCTTTTATAACATGGGATCCTATCCGATCCGATCCCGAAAATTCTGAGTATCTGCTGATACCGATACCGATCCAATCCGATATCAGCGCAGGTTTTTTTTTAAAAACGATGTAGAATTTCTATTCTTCTGTGTTGACCTGATCGTCACTTTTGTGTCTTAAACACAAACTACTACATATAGATAACTTCATTTTAATGAAAAATAACAAATAAAAAAATATATAATCATAATCTATGACAAAAATACTATTATAAACTAGGTTAGTGGATAATTTAGCAGCAAAAGATACTCTAGAAAAATCATGGGTGCACAGTAATTTTATAAAACCTAGTGAAACATTTTTATTTACAAATAAAAGTGAATAAGTGTAGGACTAAATCTGGTAAAATGGTACACATTGCTCTTTGTATTGTAAAATACATTCATGAGAAAACAAGCAAATACATTTATATATAAATACAGTGGGTACGGAAAGTATTCAGACCCCCTTAAATTTTTCACTCTCTATATATTGCAGCCATTTGCTAACATCATTTAAGTTCATTTTTTCCCCTCAATGTACACACAGCACCCCATATTGACAGAAAAACACAGAATTGTTGACATTTTTGCAGATTTATTAAAAAAGAAAAACTGAAATATCACATGGTCCTAAGTATTCAGACCCTTTGCTGTGACACTCATATATTTAACTCAGGTGCTGTCCATTTCTTCTGATCATCCTTGAGATGGTTCTACACCTTCATTTGAGTCCAGCTGTGTTTGATTATACTGATTGGACTTGATTAGGAAAGCCACACACCTGTCTATATAAGACCTTACAGCTCACAGTGCATGTCAGAGCAAACCAGGCACTGCTCATCACCTGTCCAATACAGTCCCAACAGTGAAGCATGGTAGTGGCAGCATCATGCTGTGGGGGTGTTTTTCAGCTGCAGGGACAGGACGACTGGTTGCAATCGAGGGAAAGATGAATGCGACCAAGTACAGGGATATCCTGGACGAAAACCTTCTCCAGAGTGCTCAGGACCTCAGACTGGGCCGAAGGTTTACCTTCCAACAAGACAATGACCCTAAGCACACAGCTAAAATAACGAAGGAGTGGCTTCACAACAACTCCGTGACTGTTCTTGAATGGCCCAGCCAGAGCCCTGACTTAAACCCAATTGAGTATCTCTGGAGAGACCTAAAAATGGCTGTCCATAAAAGTTTACCATCCAACCTGACAGAACTGGAGAGGATCTGCAAGGAGGAATGGCAGAGGATCCCCAAATCCAGGTCTGAAAAACTTGTTGCATCTTTCCCAAAAAGACTCATGGCTGTATTAGATCAAAAGGGTGCTTCTACTAAATACTGAGCAAAGGGTCTGAATACTTAGGACCATGTGATATTTCAGTTTTTCTTTTTTAATAAATCTGTAAAAAAGGCAAAAGTTCTGTGTTTTTCTGTCAATATGGGGTGCTGTGTGTACATTGAGGAAAAAAAAATGAACTGAAATGATGTTAGCAAATGGCTGCAATATAACAAAGAGTGAAAAATTTAAGGGGGTCTGAATACTTTCCGCACAGAAAAGTACAAAGGGAAGAGATATTGATGCGTAGTGTATTAAATCTGTGCGTTAGTTTATTAAGCCTTTTCTTTTAACAGTTTTAAACCTCAGTTACTGTGCGCTCTTGAAGAGAGTTTGACTGTAGTAACCAAACGTGACACGCAGCTTGAATGCTGAATGGAGGATGACTGACAGACGCAGCGGAGAGAAGAGTTTACCTGAATTTGAATTTAACGACTTCAATATTCATCTGTACTTCAGATTAAACTATGGAACAGCTTCAGAACACTTGAAATATAGTACACGGAAACTTTATGGTGCTTTATAATGTTTTTGTGCCTTTCGTGGGGCTCAACAATAACACAATAGTATACGCACAATATCGGATTTGGATCGGTCTCGTCTGATCGATTCCCGATCCGCAGAAAATGACCGTATCGGAGCCGATACCGATACTCAGTATCGGATCGATGCATCCCTAATTTTAACCAGATATATTCAATCTTGATTTTTGTAAAATGTTGCCGCAAAATGTTACTTTTTTTGTGTGTGAAAAATGGCAAGTTTGGACATATAAGGTAATAAAAAAAAAAACCTTAAAGTAACTACAAATGAGCATGTAAAGCAAATGTCTCTAAAAGAAATTCCATGTAGAGCATGCCCCCAATCCACGCAATGTCCTCACCTTTTTACCCGCTTACCTGTTTGCATCTCTGAAAGTAACAAGTAGACATTACAAATAGCTTTAGAAAGAAATTATTTATTTGATTTAACACAAAATATACTATGCATAAACATTTAGTCTACAATGGATGATAGAATTTTATTTTTTGGGGGTGAACTATACCTTTTAATGTGTTTTTTTTTTTAATTTATTTTTTTCATAAATAATAGTGTGATTATTTATATTATTATATTATATCGTATGTATATTAATTATATATAATTATATTTTGTTTAACTTAAACCTATTTGTTTATTTTTTTACATTTTTCTATTTTCCTCCTGCTATACCGAAACCATAAGACATCTCTCTATATATGTAATGGATATTGTAAACAGTCTGTGGTCACAATTATTAATATGGGACTACTGATATAAACTTCTTGTATTATGTACAATCAGCAGATTAATTGCAACATAAAAGAAAAAAAAAATGTTGAGAATAGGTTAGAAAGCATGAAGTTTGCAAATGCCAGTCTATCAGTCAAGTCCAAGGCAAGCCATAGCCACGCGTTATGACAACGACATCTCCGATCAGATTGGTGGCATATAAAACTTACAGGAAAAATTCCTGTAGAGTGATGCCTTGCACAAAATGCACATTAAATACGCTAAACATGGAATCTTGAACACGTATGACGCGCTAGAATAGACCTCCTTGTTCTTGCATGTCATGCAAACACATTTAAGCGTCTTTTTAATGACTGTGTCCTGTTGAAAGTGCATACCACCATAGATGTCTATGCATACCGCCATGACGGCATGACAGCTGACGAATCACCGGTGGATCAGGCTTAGGAGAGCAGATAACGATCAGTTAAAAAAAATTCTGGATCGGCTCGGGAAATCCATACATATTTCAATTAAAAATGAATGCAATACATAATAAGAACAAAGAAGGGAATTACAAACAGTAGAGAAGTTCATTTTTTGTTTTTTCGGGGTAAAAGGCCTGGGGTAAATTGATACAAATACTTCAGCTAAAATACTGTTGTTTTTTTTTATTTATTTATTTATTTTTATAAAAATAATGTCTAAGTTAATACTCACTTTAGCATATTTTGTACTATTTTCTGCTTATTTTGATAAATATATTTTCTTTTCAATAAATATATTGTCATTAAAATGTTAATATTAAAAAATATATTTTAAAATACAGAAACAAAATCATTTTAATAAGTAAAGATTCTTAAAGTATTGAAGCAGATCCAATAATAATTGAATATATATTTACAGTAGTAACAAATTATATTTTATTATATAATGATTAATATCATGTTTTTAAATATGATGGTTTCATTCTAAACATGGTGTTTATCTCTAATATGTACACCCAACATAATGTATTAACCATCTGAATCTAACCATGTCTTGTCAACAAATGGAAAAGTCAGCGATCTATTAATTATCATGTTAAGCATGGCACCTTTAGCCCCAACAGCAGGGGCGCTTTACCCCGAGGCGCGCTTAGCCCTGTTGTACCCTACACTGATTCTACAGAAGTTATTCAGTTGAGCAAATTTCATTGAGTTTCATTGAATAATTGTCTGTCTTTTGTTGTTTGATTAACATTAATGACGTTAAGCAGTAGGCTAATGCTGTCGTCACTTTAGAACCAAATGCACAGTTCCAATTACTGTGCTTAACTTTTTTTAATGTCCACCATGTCCTGTGCTTTCTCATTTATGGATGTTTCTTTATCACACTAAGTTACTGAGTAAATTGAGTACTATGCTTTTTGCCATTTATTTTGAAATATACTCATGACTGGAGGGACTGATATTTGCTTTATTTAAGAGGTTTTTGTCAAGTCACCTTTATTTATATAGCGCTTTTACAATACAGATTGTGTCAAAGCACTTAACAGTATCAAATTGGAGGATAGAGTGTCAGTAATGTATAATAAGATTAAACACTCAATTTTCAGTTAAAGGCATTTCATTATTGAATTCAGAGATGTCATTGTCTAGCTCAGTTTAGTTTAAATAGTATCTGTGCAATCAAATCGGCGATAATCGCTAGAAATTAAGTGTCCCCAACTGAGCAAGCCAGAGGCGACAGCGGCAAGGAACCAAAACTCCTCTGTGACAGAATGGAGAAAAACCTTGGGAGAAACCAGGCTCAGTCGGGGCCAGTTCTCCTCTGACCAGACGAAACCCGCAGTTCAAAAGTTTATATTTCTATTTTAATTTTGTTGCAATTTCTAACAATAGTAGTATTATGTAGTTAGGTATTTTATTATATTTTTAGTTTTATTGTATTTTAATAGAGGTCTTCACTGGGGATATATCTCTGGGGGTCATCTGGGTGTCCTGGTCTCCGCTGACGATCAGGGCTGTAGACATCATCTCTTGGTGCTGATCCACCATCTGACCGGATACGGACTGAGTAACAGAATAGGAAAGAAACAGACAAATATTAGCGTAGATGCCATTCTACTTACGATGTAACGAGTACATTGTGTGTTATGGGGAGTGTTCCTGGTTCCAGTTGATCTAATTAATGCAGCCTAACAATCCTTTAACGGATTTGAATAATAGAAGCGTATTAATGTGTTATGTGTAAGCCAGGCTAAAGAGATGGGTCTTTAATCTAGATTTAAACTGACAGAGTGTGTCTGTCTCCCGAACAGTGTTAGGTAGACTGTTCCAGAGTTTGGGTGCTAAATAGGAATAGGATCTGCCGCCCGCAGTCGATTTTGATATTCTAGGTATTATCAAACGGCCGGAGTTTTGAGAACGCAGCGGACGTGGAGGACTATAATGCGATAAGAGCTCGCTCAAGTACTGAGGAGCTAAACCATTCAGGGCTTTATAAGTAATTAACAAGATTTTAAAATCTATCCGATGTTTGATAGGGAGCCAGTGCAGTGTTGACAGAACCGGGCTAATATGGTCATATTTCCTGGTTCTAGTAAGGACTCTAGCTGCTGCATTCTGGACCAACTGTAGTTTGTTTATCAAGCGTGCAGAACAACCACCCAATAAAGCATTACAATAGTCTAACCTTGAGGTCATAAACGCATGAATTAACATTTCTGCATTTGACGTTGAGAGCATTGGTCGCAATTTAGATATGCTTTTGAGATGAAAAAATGCAGTTTTACAGATGCTAGAAACATGGCTTTCAAATGAAAGATTGCTATCGAACAGCACACCTAGGTTCCTGACTGATGAAGAAGAATTAACAGAGCAGCCGTCAAGTGTTAGATAATGTTCTAGGTTATTACATGTGGGGTTTTTAGGTCCGATAATTAACACCTCTGTTTTTTCAGAATTTAGCAGTAAAAAATTACTCGTCATCCAGTTTTTTATATCGACTATGCATTCCGTTAGTTTCTCAATTTGTTGTGTTTCACCGGGCCGCGAAGAAATATAGAGCTGAGTATCATCAGCATAACAGTGAAAGTTAACACCATGTATCCTGATAATATCTCCCAAGGGTAACATATAAAGCGTGAAAAGTAACGGCCCTAGTACTGAGCCTTGAGGTACTATACTGCACTTGTGATCGATATGATACCTCTTCATTCACTGCTACGAACTGATGGTGGTCAGATAAGTATGATTTGAACCATGCTAAGGAGCTTCCACTAATGCCAACAAAGTTTTCTAGTCTATTCAAAAGAATGTTGTGGTCGATAGTGTCGAACGCAGCGCTAAGATCCAGTAGAACTAATAAAGAGATGCAACCACGATCAGATGATAGAAGCAGGTCATTTGTAACTCTAATGAGAGCAGTCTCAGTACTATGATACGATCTAAATCCTGACTGGAATTCCTCACAGATATCATTTTTCTCTAGGAAGGAATATAATTGTGAGGATACTACCTTTTCTAGTATCTTTGACAGAAAAGGGAGATTTGAGATCGGTCTGTAATTAACTAGATCTTTGGGGTCAACTTGTGTTTTTTTAATGAGAGGCTTAATAACAGCCAATTTGAAGGTTTTGGGGACATATCCTAATGACAATGATGAATTAATAATAGCCAAAAGAGGATCTATGACTTCTGGAAGCAGCTCTTTTAGTAGTTTAGATGGAATCGGGTCTAACATACATGTTGTTGGTTTAGATGATTTAACAAGTTTATACAATTCTTCCTCTCCACAGTAGAGAATGAATGAAATTGTTCCTCAGGGGATCTATAGTGCGCTATCTGATGCGATACTGTAGCTGACGGCTGCAAGGATACAATTTTATCTCTGATAGTATCGATCTTGGAAGTGAAGTAGTTCATAAAGTCATTACTGCTATGCTCTTGGGAAATGCCAACACCTGTTGATGCTTGATTTTTCGTTAATTTAGTTACTGTATTGAATAAATACCGAGGGTTATGTTTGTTTTCTTCTAGAAGAGACGAAAAGTAATCAGATCTAGCAGTTTTAATGCTTTTCTGTAGGATAGGGTACTTTCCGCCAAGCTAAACGAAATACCTCTAATTTAGTTTTCCTCCAGCTGCGCTCCATTTTCCGGGCTGCTCTCTTTAGGCGCTGGTGTGCTCATTATACCACGGTGTTGGACTCTTATCCTTAATCTTCCTTAAGCGTAAAGGAGCAACTGCATCTAAAGTGCTAGAAAAGAGAGAGTCCATAGTTCCTGTTACATCATCAAGTTGTTCTGAGCTATTGGATATGCTGAGGAACTGAGATAAGTCAGGAAGATTATTTATAAAGCAGTCTTTTGTGGTAGAGGTAATGGTTCTACCATATTTGTAACAAGAAGTTGGCTTTACAGCTTTAGCTATATGGAATATACAGGAGACTAGATAATGATCTGAGATATCATCGCTCTGCTGCAAAATTTCAACGCCACTGACATCAATTCCATGTGACAGTATTAAATCTAGAGTATGATTTCGACAATGAGTAGGTCCTGACACGTGTGGTTTAACACCAATTGAGTTTAGAATGTCTATAAATGCTGATCCCAACGAATCTCTTTCATTATCAACATGGATATTAAAATCACCAACGATTAGGACTTTATCTGCAGTCAGTACTAACTCTGATAGAAGATCAGAAAATTCTTTAATAAAGTCTGTATGGTGCCCTGGTGGCCTGTATACAGTAGCCAGTACAAACATCACAGGGGATTTATCATTAATACTTGTTTCTTTGGATAACGTTATATGAAGCACCATTACTTCGAACGAATTATACTTGAAACCCAACCTCTGAGAGATACTGAAAATATTTCACCTCCCCGTTTACCTTTTGGACGCGGTTCATGTTTGTAACGGTAATCTTGGGGTGTAGACTCGTTTAAAGTAATGTAATCATCTTGTTTTAGCCAGGTTTCTGTCAGACAAAGCACATCTAGTTTATGGTCAGTGAACATATCATTTACAAAAAGTGCTTTTGAAGAAAGGGATCTAATATTCAATAAGCCAAGCTTTATCATGTGTTTATCTGTATTATATCGGTTTTTTATTTGTTGAACATCAATTAAATTGTTACTATTACTTTGGTTTGGATGTTTTCTGTATTTTCTAGTTCGGGGAACAGACACAGTCTCTATAGAGTGATATCTAGGTGAAGGAGTCTCTATGTGCTGAGAGTTGGCTGACTTCTGTGACGTGAGGCGGCTAGCAGACGGTCGGTTTAGCCAGTCTGTCTGCTTCCTGACCTGGGCTCCAGTTAGTCAAGTAAAAACTCTAAGACTATGTGCCATATTTCTAGAGAGAAGAGCGGCACCACCCCAGGAGGGATGAACACCATCTCTTTTCAACAGGTCAGGTCTGCCCCAAAAATTCTTCCAATTGTCTATAAAGCCTATGTTATTTTGCGGGCACCACTTAGACATCCATCCATTAAGTGACGACAGTCTGCTATGAATCTCATCACCCCGGTAAGCAGGGAGCGGACCAGAGCATATTACAGTGTCTGACATCGTACTTGCAAGTTCACACACCTCTTTAATATTATTTTTGGTGATCTCCGACTGGCGAAGTCGAACATCATTAGCGCCGACGTGGATAACAATCTTACTGAATTTACGTTTAGCATTAGTCAGCACTTTTAAATTTGCCAAGATGTCAGGTGCTCTGGCTCCTGGTAAACAATGGACTATGGTGGCTGGTGTCTCTATTTTAGAATCGCCAATAACTAGAGCACTTTCATCAGGTTTCTCAGTGGGTGCGTCACCGAGTGGGGAGAACCTGTTTGATGTTCTGATCGGAACGGAAGAGTGGAGTTTTGACCCGCGACTATGCTGCCTCACAGTAACCCAGGTGCCCTGCTGCACGGGCTCAACCGAAACCGAACAATGTACAGGACTCCCTGAGCTAGTCGCATCCAAAGCAGTATCTACAGTCCTCACATTCTTACTGTCCTCAACTAAAGTTTGGATGCGTGTCTCTAGTTCTAAAACCTTCTCTGTCAGCCTAACTATTTCCCTGCATTTATCACATGTGAATCCCTCGCTGCTGACAGAGACAGATAAACTATACATGTGGCAAACAGTGCAAACAACAATAGCAGGAGAAGAAGCCATTACTCACCGTGATTGATGAATGATACCAACTTAACTTACCACTTACCACTGTTGTTTGATGAGCTCGTGAAAAACGGAGCGAGGAAAAAATAAAATAATAATAGGCGCGAATAGAAATGCAAATGGAACCGCGAGTGACAAGCTAACGGGCTAACAAGCTGCACTTGCGGTTTTTAAAGGCGAACGATCAAATTAGTTAGATTAGTTTGAAAGATAACACCAGAAATATGGTGGCAATTAAGTTATATATTATCACTTTAGACAAAAGGGATTGGAAGTAAGGTAGAGATTCAATAAAAAGCGAAGGTACACGGAGCTACAAACACAAACCTCTCAGCAGCACAACAGACTGAGCACTTTTGTCTGTCAACATTGATGCTATCAAGTCACAGTGTGCCTTTTGCTAGGGCTGCTCAAAGTCTCTAACAAACTTCTTTCACAATTTTTGAGTTTACAAGACTTTTATTAATCTAATTACTAATGTTAAATTGGGGTGTGAATTGGCACTGGTTTCACGATTCAATTCGATTACGATTATCATGTCAACGATTCTATTCAATTCCATATCACAATGCATCACGATTATATCACATTTATTTTGTGCATTTTTATTAAATTATATAAGCAGGCTGCTTTTTAAAATAACTGTTAATTAATTAGTATTTTAATATATAATTAACTAATTATTGTTAAGAATTAAAAGTAAATATAGCTTTAAAACATACAAGCAAATATAAAGTGACAAAGGGGGGAAAAGACAATTACAAGTGATAAACAAAAAGCACTTTCAGTATCTGGGAGTGCTTTAAGTATCGAAAGTTTACAGATAATCATAGTTATGGGTTTTTCTTTTTTCCTCAGCATTATTGAGCACACAAGCAACCACTATTTAGAGCAGAGAAGAAGAAATACAAACGTGCTAGCACATTGCCAGTAAGTTAAATCACTCGCATACGCGACTAAATCTTCACCCTGGGTGACTATATGATGTCTAATATTAGCCACTGGCTAATAAATGATCAGATTTTACTGGTAGGCTATGTATAAGTTTAGCACAGATATATTGTCACTCGCTGAACACTCTGAGCGCTTCAGAGTTTCTCTCTCCGTCAAGCGATGTATTTTTCAGTTCATCTGAATGAATGTGCAGCGCAGCTGTATTTTACGTACCGTAAGCTCTAGTGTGAAGCGCACGACTCGCCGTCGCTTTGCTTTTTTCCTCACACGCAGAGAGAGAGAGGGAGAGGGAGCAAGGGAGTCTTACATGTAGCCTGTCAATTCTGCATGGTATGTAAACGTTATTCTTTGTTGTGTTTTTCTGTCAAAATAACGGAGTTCCTTTGGAATTCTTCAGTTTAACTGCCGGGTTCTCCGGTAGTAGGCGGAGCTAATGCGCAAACGACTATCTCATTGGCTGGCGTTCACCTATTATCGTCCCTGTTTTGATTTCAGCAAATCCGTTCGAGCCAATGCAGACAACGTGATTAATATTCATGAATCCAGCAGCTCGTTAATCCTTAGTGCGTTTTATATTGTTCTTAGTAGAATTCATAGTATGATTATTATTTTATCAGTATTATTGACAGTTTTTCCCCATTTTTACAGAAACACTGAATGACCAAAAAAGCACCACCACCGGTCTTAAATTCAGTTAAAATTACTCGCCAGACTATCTATCTATCTATCTATCTATCTATCTATCTATCTATCTATATATGGTGAAGCACACCCTAAAATAATTGTATCAATTCATACAGGGCTAGTAGTACATACAACTGTATAACCAGATACACACCCGGGTATCGGATCAGTACTCGGTATCGGCCGATACCCTGAGCCTAGGTATCGGAATAGGTATCGGTATCGGGAAGGGAAAAAGGGTATCGGAACATCTCTACTGACAAGGTGGGCAATATCGCGTTCATAATCGAAGGTGATTCGTCAAGTGCATTTACCGCAACCGCAGCCACGAGTTTCGCATGTGAATGAAATGAAAGCATTTCTAAAGTAAAAGACTAAAATAACAGTGAGTGTAAGCACTGTCAAGCAATGTGCACATCTAACAGCGCATATTCTGTGCAATGAAGCCCGCCGCGTTTGTCTGTAGCGCACACACGTGCTATATGCGGGAAAAAAGCTAAGCTCTGATTTTAAAATAGAGAGTGCATTTTTAATACTCGTGTGACAAGCACATGTGAATGACATCGTCATGCTATAATTGATTATGGTCTATTACTGCATCGATGCAGAATCATCCACGTCCGCATCGTGATGCATCGATTAATTTTGACACCCCTAATGTTAAATAGTAAAGAGTTGTGGTTTTCCTAACTATCGCAGAATCACGCTGCACTCCCAGGTGAGAGGTGGTCTAATGGGCTAGCAGATTAAAAATATGCCATCAGACCCTTTTAAAGTCTGGGTAAAACGGGTGAAATAAGGTAAAGTCTTTCAATGGATAAAGACTTACTTTTTCCAGTGATACTTTGACCATATCTTGTTCTATGTAATTATTTTTGGTTGGTCTTGTACAGTTGTAACTAGGGATGTCACGATACCAACAATCTAGTAGTCGGTACCGATACTAATAAAAGTACACACTACTCGATACCAAGTTGATACCACAGGAAAAAAATAACAATAATTTTATTTAACACTACAAAAAGGCAACATTTGTGGCAGTTGGCCTTGAAATAACACACACACACACACACACACACGCATATATAGGCTACTCTGAATGCAAGCATTAGTTTAAATTCACTGACATACTGCCCGAAAATTTGTTTAAAACATTCATAAACAACAAATATTTAAAACAATAATATTAGCCAGTAATGTTAATAAGGATAATCTGCAGACAGATACACAACGAATGAACAAGCTGTAAGCTGTCAGACAGTTATGTGTGTGTGTGATCATGCGCAGCGCTTGTGCTTTGAGCTGCGGGGAGTGCGCTCTCATTTAAATCTCACACAATCATTCATATATCATCGCCGTCTTCCACATGTAGTTCCTCTGTGCTTGTAGGCAATTTTTTTTACCCTTTGAGGGCCGACTGAAAAACTTAACAGGCGTATGCTCTGGCTGCCCCCATCAGTTCCAGAAGAATTGCAGCCTCTCTAGTCATTACCTTCGGTTCCATTGGTACTTGCACTACTGAAGAAAAACAAGTACTGGCAGGATTTTAAAATGTAAATACTGACTTGTTACCTTAGTATTGGTTCTTGTGACATCTCTAGTTGTAACTCATCTGAAGTGCAATAGTTGACAAGGGATGGCCATTAATACTCTGAAATGACATTTCATTACTATTTTTTTTTTTTTTAATTCACAACTTTGTCATCTTGTTACAGGATACGTTTACTGGAACCCCTAAAAAGATGATGAAAATTGAGGATACTGAAATGTCATGAGCAACTACACTGAGATCCAAGGCTCTATGAGAGAACTCCTGAGCAGCTGAATTGTTTTAATACACTGTTCGCCTTACTGTTTTGAGCATGATTGTGAAATGCTTTCAACAGGTTCTGGTGTTTTATTGGTAGCACAGGTTTTGACAGCTTCTTAAAGAGAAGGATTTGTCCATATCACTGAATTCAACATGTTCTTTCCATCTTTTCCTTTTTGGGTCTTTGCAAAAGAAAATGTACATGTGTAAATTTTGTAATTGTTGAATTTTCTATGGTGGTAATCCATTTAGTGCTCAGTGGACATTCTCTTGTATTTATCAGTTTGTTGGATCTCAGAGAGGGTTCACAACAAATTTCCAATGTTAAATAGTTTTTGGTTTTAAGCGTTCTTTTAGATGTTTTTTGACTTGTTAATTTCTATTTTATTAAGTATCTTTTGAAAATAAATATTAAACTGGAATGACCAAATAGTTGTCAGTTATTTAATATTGAATGTATTTAATCACTGAAGATGCTAAGCTTTCAAGACCTTGGTATGAAACAAAATTAAGTCCCTTTTTCTTTTTTTGAACAACCTTTTGGATTCTAGTCAAATGGAGCCCTTACATGCAATAAATGTTTGGAATCATAAGGAAATACTTATTTGCTAATGAAATTGGTACTTTTACTCTTTAATGTTACATTGAAGCTCTGTTTTTATTTCAGTGATGCAAATGACTTTCTCAGTATTATTTCATTTCAGGCTTTACAGGGTTAAGATTTAAATTGAGCTTATATGTTAATAGTATGCTGCATAAATGAGTATATTCCAATACCCCAATTTTTTTTTTTTCTTAAAGGGTTACTCCACCCCAAAATGAAAAATTTGTCATTAATCACTTACCCCCATGTCCTTCCAAATCCGTAAAAGCTTTGTTCGTCTTTGGAACACAAATTAAGATATTTTTGATGCATTCTGACAGCTCTCTGACCCGCCCATCGACAGCAATGTAATTAACACAATCAAGAGTCCAGAAACGTAGCAAGGACATCGGTAAAATAGCCAATGTGATATCAGGGGTTCAGTTGTAATTTTACAAAGCTACGAGAATACTTTTTGTATGCAAAGAAAACAAAAATAACGACTTTATTCAAAAATGTCTCCTTAAGTCACCCTAGCGCCATTTTGGACAGCTGTGTCACATGGATTACATAGCTGTCTATGGGAGGGTCAGAGAGCTGTCAGAATGCATCAAAAATATTTTAATTTTTGTTCTGAAGACAAACAAAGCTTTTTACGGGTTTGGAACGACATGGGGGTAAGTGATTAATGACAACATTTTCATTTTGGGATGGAGTAACCCTTTAATGATTGTTAATACAATTCATGGAAAGAATGCAAAACTGAAATGTATTAACATATAGTTAAAATAGAGAAATATTCCATTAATATCAGTAAAATAAATTAAGTTTGTTTAAACTTAACAAACCAGTTTAAATTTGTTTGGAGAAATGAGTACGCCACTGATTAAATTCAACAAATGTAATCTAATTAGTGCTGGGCAATGATTAATCACAATGAATCGCATCCAAATTAAATGTTTTTGTTTATAATATGTGTGTGTACTGTGTATATTTACATTTAGTCATTTAGCTGATGCTTTTATCTAAAGCGTCTAACAAATGACAATGGAAGCAATCAAAGTCAACAAAAGAGCAATATGCAAGTGTTATGGCAAGTCTCAGTTAGCTTAGTGCAGTACATATAGCAAGGTTTTTTTTTTTATTATATATAAAATAAAAAGATAAACGGATAGAATAGAGCAAGTGTTTAGAGGCCCTTTTTTCCTTTTTAATTGTATAATAAACAAATAAAAAAAACAGGTAGAATACAAAAAGAATAGAGAAGCTAGTGTTAGTTTCTTTTTTCTTTTTTTAAGAAAACAAGCAGTAAATGAATAGTGCAAGTCTAAAAGGGGCAAGTTTTTTTATTTTAGTTTTTATAAAGATACAGTATATATTGTGAAAATATTTTATATATTTATAATTCATATAATTTATATATAAATATTTAATATTTTTTTTCTTAAATATATACAGTATCTCACAGAAGTGAGTACACCCCTTACATTTTTGTAAATATTTAGTTTATATCTTTTCATGTGACAACACTGAAGAAATGACACTTACCTACAATGTTAAGTGAGTGAGTGTACAGCTTGTCTAACAGTGTATATTTGCTGTCCCTTCAAAATAACTCAACACACAGCCATTAATGTCTAAACCGCTGGCCACAAAAGTGAGTACACCCCTAAGTGAAAATGTCCAAATCAGGCCCAAAGTGTCAATATTTTGTGTGGCCACCATTATTTTCCAGCACTGCCTTAACCCTCTTGGGCATGGAGTTCACCAGAGCTTCACAGGTTGCCACTGGAGTCCTCTTCCACTCCTCCATGACGACATCATGGAGCTGGTGGATGTTAGAGACCTTGCACTCCTCCATCTTCCGTTTGAGGATACCCCACAGATGCTCAATAGGGTTTAGGTCTGCTTGGCCAGTCCATCACCTTTACCCTCAGCTTCTTTAGCAAGGCAGTGGTTGTCTTGGAGGTGTGTTTGGGGTCGTTATTATGTTGGAATACTGCCCTGCGGCCCAGTCTCCAAAGGGAGGAGATCATGCTCTGCTTCAGTATGTCACAGTACATGTTGGCATTCATTGTTCCCTCAATGAACTGTAGCTCCCCAGTGCCAGCAGCACTCATGCAGCCCCAGACGATGACACTCCCACCACCATGCTTGACTGTAGGCAAGACACACTTGTCTTTGTACTCCTCACCTGGTTGCCGCCACACATGCTTGACACCATCTGAACCAAATAAGTTTATCTTGGTCTCATCAGACCACAGGACATGGTTCCAGTAATCCATGTCCTTAGTCTGCTTGTCTTCAGCAAACTGCGGGCTTTCTTGTGCATCATCTTTAGAAGAGGCTTCCTTCTGAGACGACAGCCATGCAGACCAATTTGATGCAGTGTGCGGCATATGGTCTGAGTCCTGACAGGCTGACCCCCCACCCCTTCAACCTCTGCAGCAATGCTGGCAGCACTCATACGTCTATTTCCCAAACGCAACCTCTGGATATGGAACCTGTACTGTTAAACCGCTGTATGGTCTTGGCCACCATACTGCAGCTCAGTTTCAGGGTCTTGGCAATCTTCTTATAGCCTACGCCATCTTTATGTAGAGCAACAATTTATTTTTTTCAGATCCTCAGAGAGTTCTTTGCCATGAAGGGGCCATGTTGAACTTCCAGTGACCAGTATGAGAGAGTGAGAGTGATAACACCAGATTTAACACACCTGCTCCCCATTCACTCCTGAGACCTTGTAACACTAACGAATTACATGACACCGGGGAAAGAAAATTTGGGCCCAATTTGGACATTTTCACTTAGGGGTCTACTCACTTTTGTGGCCAGCGGTTTAGACATTAATGGCTGTGCATCTGGTTGTGCATCTTTTTCTTCCACACTTTTTCCTTCCACTCCACTTTCTGTTAACATGCTTGGATACAGCACTCTGTGAACAGCCAGCTTCTTTGGCAATGAATGTTTGTGGCTTACCCTCCTTGTGAAGGGTGTCAATGATTGTCTTCTGGACAACTGTCAGATCAGCAGTTTTCCGCATGATTGTGTAGCCTAGAGAACCAAACTGAGAGACCATTTTGAAGGCTTAGGAAACCTTTGCAGGTGTTTTGAGTTGATTCGCTGATTGGCATGTCACCATATTCTAATTTGTTGAGATAGTGAATTGGTGGGTTTTTGTTAAATGTGAGCCAAAATCATCACAGTTAAAAGAACCAAAGACTTAAACTACTTTAGTCTGTGTGCATTAAATTAATTTAATACACGAGTTTCACAATTTGAGTTAAATTACTGAAATAAATGAACTTTTCCACAACATTTTAATTTATTGAGATGCACCTGTATACACAGTGCTGTGAAAGGGTTTTTGCCCCCTTCCTGTTTTTTTTTTTTTTGCATGTTTGTCACACTTAAAAGATTCAGATCATCAAGCTAATTTTAATATTACACAAAGATAACCCGAATAAATGCAAAATGCAGTTTTGAAATGATGATTTCATTTATTAAGAGGAAAAAAGCTGTCCAAACCTGCCAGGCACTACATGAAAAAGTAATTGCCCCATAAATCTAATAACTGTGTGGCACGGCCACATAAGGGGGGTTTTTATAAGTCAGCCTATCAAGTTAATTGTGTAGAGTCAGCTGTCTTTGTATAATTGTTTCCCCTATGTTTCTGTTGCCCCGTTGAGTGTGATTTACTCCCAGTTTTGACTGTGATTTTTGATACTCACCTTGTGGAAATAAACTGTGATAATTGGATTATTTCACCTCGGGGTTCTGTCACAGGACAGCGCTGTTCTACTTCGTGCTTCCAGACTCTAATGCATCCCCGGTGAGGCCGATTAAAAACTTTCACACACGCATACATTGGACTGGAGCGGACTTTTGAAAAACACACACTTACACACTTGTATATATTGTATATGTTGTTTGGTTTTTTGTTGAAATTGTACAATACACTTTGAGTTGGCAATTATGCTTCGGGTGTCTGTTTTTTTCCCTGTGTGTTTTGAATCAGACATTTTAGGAGGGAAAGAAATCGTGCTTTGGTGTTCCCCTGGTGTAGCCCTACCTATTTGTTAGACCGAGTGTTACAACTGGCTGTGCCACCCTTGCAGCAACATCTGCAATCAAGCATTTGCAAAAACTGGCAGTGAGTCTTTCACATCACTGTGGAGGAACTTTGGCCCACTCTTCTTTGCAGAATTGTTTTAATTCAGCCACATTGGAGGGTTTTCAAGCATGAATGGACTGTTTAAGGTCATGCCACACCATCTCAGTTGGATTTAAGTCTGGACATTGATTTGGCCACTCCAAACTCTTAATTTTGTTTTTCTTGAACCATTCAGAGGTGGACTTGCTGGTGTGTTTGGGATCATTGTACTGCTGCATAACCCAAGTGTGCTTGAGCTTGAGGTCACAAACTGACGGCCGGATATTCACCTTCAGTATTTTCTGATAGAGCGCAGAATTCATGGTTCCATCTATTATGGCAAGTCATCCAGGTCCTGAAGCTACAAAGCAGCCTCAGACCATCACACTACCTCCACGTTTGATTGTTGGTATGATGTGCTTTTTATGAAATGCTGTGTTGGTTTTACACCAGATGTAACGGGATACACACCTTCCAAAAAGTTTAACTTTTGTCTCATCAGTCCCCAGAATATTTGCCCAAAAGTCTTGGGTATAATCAAGATATTTTTTGGCAAATGTGAGACGAGCCTTTGTGTTCTTTTTGGTCAGCAGTGGCTTTTGCCTTGGAACACTCCCATTGATGCCGTTTTTGCCCAGTCTCTTTCTTATTGTTGATTCATGAACACTGACCTTAATTGAGGCAAGTGAGGCCTGCAGTTCTTTACATGTTGCTCTGGGTTCTTTTATGACCTCCTGGATGAGTCGACATTTATGGAGCGAATTTTGTGCCAATATTCATCAAACAAATCCAATGTTTTGCAAATAAACACAATCTGCTTTGCAAAGAAAACTCGTCTTTCAAACAAATGCAAACCGATTTGCAAATACAAAACTATTTGAGAGAAAATGCAGAGGTATGGACAAATGTGTATTGTGTGTTACAACTGTGAGACTCATTTGCTATTTTATGAGGAAATGTGACTTGATTTTCTCACAAATGCATGCAGGCGGATTTTCTCACATGTGTCCAAACAGATTTTCTCACGTGTGCAAACAGATTTTCTCACAAATGCAATCTAAAAACAGCAGATGGCGCTGTTGGTCAATTTACGCTAGTGTCTCGAGACACGAAACACCTTTTCAGGGAATACAGCAGACCAACATGAGTTGGAAAAAGGTGAGTTTCTGTCTTACTATATCTATAATTAACCATTTAGCCTAGGTGTTTTCACAAAGTGTCCCCACTACAAAGTTAGTGAAATTCACAATAAGTGCTGTAAAGTTAACATGATTGTTTAGTTCAAAAATCAGTAGTAACATGGTTAAACATTTAAGTAGTTAGTCTTTCCTTATAAAAAACTGATCCATTCTCTTTACCTCTTATCCTCTGTTGGATTGCGGGATATAGAATATATAGGCTACATATGTTGATACAATTGCTTAACATTCAAAACAATGCAGGGGTATAACAATAAATTGTGTTACAATATATAGTAATTTTAAATGCAAATGTATTATGGATAGCGACAATATTGTGTACCAAAAATGAAAGCTTAGATAATTTAATTTAGTATCAGATATAGTAATATCACCCAAGAGGTCATTAATTATTAACAAAAAACTTTTTAAATGTTATAACACTGTGCAATTATTTGTGTCAAAAATAATTATGTAATTTTGTAGCTAAGCAAAATGATGAATATTTCTCTTCTGGTGTCACTCTTGTCATGTGAATTGGGGAGAAGTTCACGCTGATATAATACTAAATTCAGTGTTTTAATAAACATTGGTTTACCAGTATTTCAGAATGCTTTTAACAATGGAATGATTAGAATAAAAACGTTGGGGTCGAAGGCCATGGGTTTTGTTACGTTTTCATGATGACCACGAAAATAACTACAAATACAGATACGAGTATTGCATAGTTTTAAACTGCAAAGGTTCTACTTTTATTTGTGTATAGTCTTAACAACAGAACAATGTGCTTTTGTAAAATAAAGAAAACAAACAGGGTGCGTTCTCTGCCGTCTCTGGGAATTTTCTTCACTGGCACATTAATAAAACAACCTGAATCTCAGTGAAAATATGCCTCACATACATGATACATATATGTATAGAAAGCTTGACATCTCTACTTTTAAATAAACCAATTCAAGTTGAAAACAAATATTCTCTGATTAGGCCTATATAATCTGTATGAAAGTAAGGAGAGGGACAGTTTCTCCTGTAATGTGATCCCGCCTCACACTGAGCGCTCTGATCGCATGTTAATGATCTGAGATCAACCAGATAAACATGTAGATGCCCCTGAAAAATGGCATCAAAATGTCAAGCTTCATCATAGAATTTAGCCTACTTTCTTTTTCTGTGCGTTGGATGATGGCACGCTACACGGGTGAAGACACACTCTGGACAGCGAGGACTCTTCTCGGAGTGACTCAGATGACGAACGTTTGCATTTTGAAGAGCCACTAATATAATTCCTGACAGTAGCCTTTTATTCTTAACTTCATGAGTTAAAATGTTGCTCGGCCATATATAAAAAGCTACATATTTTGAGTTGGGCTTTTCCAAACAGGCTATCGTCAGACTAAAATCTTCCAGTATTCAGAGTAAAATATTGGTTGAAATATGAAATATCTCCTTACAGGCCACTTTTAATTTTAAATGTTGTACAAGGCATGTATATAAACTACTGTATGCTATACAGTATATAAACATAAATATGATAATAAACTATGATATCCCTTACGGAAATTAAAGTTGGTTTTACTATAGTAAAAGTGTGGTAACCATCTTTTTTTTTTGCAGGTTACCATTTCTGTAATGGCAGCTTTTCTGCAAATACCATGGTATTTATTTAGTAAAACCATGGTTAATTTTCGAAAGGGATATCGATGTTTAGATAATATTTCGGTACATTTATATAGTTGAATCACAATAAAGCTCATCTGAACCTAAACTAGTTTGATTATAGTAGCCTATTTGTAATTAGTTTAGCCTACTCCTTTCAGTAGGTTGTCTATGTGTAGTTTTATACTTGTTTAAACTTTTACTGCAGAGGTAGCCTACAACATTTCTCTCCACTGTAGGCTATGTCTCAACATATATAGCAGAATGACAATAAATCTTACTTGACCATTTTTGGTACACAGTTGTCGCTATCCAAAATACATCTGCATTTTAGTATTACAATATATTGTGACAATTTATTGTTATACCTCTGCATTTTTTTGAATGTTGAACAATTGTATCAACATATGTAGCCTATATATTCTATATCCTGCGATTCAACAGAGGATAAGAGGTACAGAGAATGGATCAGTTTTTATAGAGAAACAATGCCTACTTAAATGTTTAGCCATGTCACTACTGATTTTTGAACTAATCAATCATGTTAACAACTTTACAGCACTTTGTAGTGGGGACGCTTTGTGAAAACACCTAGGCTAAATGGTTAATTATAGATATAGTAAGACAGAAACTCACCTTTTTCCCACTCATGTTGGTCTGCTGTATTCCCTGAAAAGGTGTTTCGGGTCTCAAGAGACTAGCGTAAATTGACCAGCAGTGCCATCTGCTGTTTTTGGATTGCATTTGTGAGAAAATCTGTTTGGACACATGTGAGAAAATCCACCTGCACGCATTTGTGAGAAAATCAAGTCACATTTCGTCATAAAAAGGCAAATGAGTCTCACAGTTGTAACACACAATACATATTTGTCCATACCTCTGCATTTTCTCTCAAATAGAGTTTTGTATTTGCAAATCAGTTTGCGTTTGTTTGAAAGTCGAGTTTTTCTTTGCAAAGCAGATTGTGTTTATTTGCAAAACGCTGGATTTGTTTGATGAATATTGGCACAAAATTCGCTCCATAGACATTCCACCATCTGGTCATGTGAGAAACAACCCCGACTCTGCTCTTATGGAGATAACAGCTCTGTGTTATTCCATCCTGCCGACTACGCCAAAATGTTAGATCATGCCTTCATGCCAGAAAATTAAGATCCAGCCCTGGAAGCCAGATCCCGTCAGAAAATATCAGTTTTGTTTGGTACCAGAACAACTCATCAGCAAAGTAGACTAATACCCAAAACCTGTTAACAGAAGTCTTGTCTGGTACCTGAAAATACCCAAAACTGTATTAACAGTCTTCGATCAGCCAGAAAGCGGAGGAAAAAAGCCAGTGAAGAGCAGAAGCAGGAGAAGAAGTGAAGATAAAAAGGAGCAGAGTTTATTGAATAGTCTTAAGTTGCGTATGTTTCAATGCTCAGACTTCATCTGACCAGCACAAATTCAGCAAGTATTGTTATACCACACTGCTTCAAAACAACATCCTATAAACTAAGTTTCCACAAACATTCAGTGGTATCTCTCATTCATGAAGACAAACAGCCCTTGAAACACAGTCATAAGACTAAACAACAATGGAAAATTAATATAAAAAAAGTATAATATAATAACGACTTAATGAATTAATTAATGAAATGGGTATATATAAATGACTAAAATCATTATAATAAATTATTATATGATTAATTGAATAATAAAATGATTAAATGATAAATTATAAATGAATGAAGAACAAATGAACATAAAAGAAAGAAAGTTAAACTGTTACAGAATGATCAGAACATGAGACGTGCGGATCCATCTGCAGGGCTTTATTCATATCCTGTTAATGGTCAGAAACGTGCAAGGGTCGATACACAGCAAACAGACATAGATGAGGCAAGTCAAAGAGTATTCCTGGGACAAGCGTGGGTCTTCAATCAACGAACAGTATCCAACAGGGCAAGGCAAAGAGAGATAATCCAGGTACACAGCAATAATCCAGGCAGGGGCTAACACAATCCGAAACAGGCAAGGCAAGACTATGACTATGACTATGAAAACTACGACAGGCTCCGTAAAGTAACTATCAGCTAGGGTATATGTGCTGACAATACTCGGCAGCGAGAGAGAGGAAGTCCATGGCTTATGTAAGGTGTGTGATTGGCTGCAGCTGAGTGCGTATAACAAGTGCAATGGATTGTGGGAACTGAAGTCCAGTGTAAGTCTTGTTTCCAGCCACAATATCAAAAAATTCTTAAAATCAAGAAGGATTTTCTAGACAAGTGAAAATTATTGTCTTGTTTTCAGCAAAAACAAGTCAAAATTAAGTGAGTTTTTGCTTGAAACAAGCAAAAGGATTAAAAGTTCCAAAGCAGACCTTTGGGCTATGATAGACAGGGTTAAGGGTTCATGGGTGACCTCTTTGGGCATGTTATGGTGACTGCGGCATATAAGAAATTTGTTTGTGGTCTCTGGGGCCATGACAGGGTGAACAGGGTTTACAGAAAATTCATTTAAAGCTTCCATGGGTGTGACAGACAGGGATGAGGATTCATGAATGGCCCCTACAGGCGCAACGCAACGGTCAGGAAGTTTACCAATAACCTCCTTGGTTGTGACTGACGGGACCAATAGTTCAAAGGCAGCCACCTCAGCTGATTCAGGGCAGGACAACAGTTCATAGGCCGTGACATGAGCAAAGGAAGGTTCATTATTGGCTTCCATGGCCGGTTCGGGACAAGGCAAGAGTTCATGAGCGGCCTCCATAGCCGTGACAGAACAAACAGGAAGTTCATGTACGGCCTCCTTAGCCGTGACAGGACAGGCAGAGAGTTCACAGACCGCCTCCATAGCCGTGACAGGACAGCACGAGGATTCACAGATGGCCTCCATAGCCGTAACAGGATAGGACGAGGATTCACAGACAGCCTCCATAGCCATAACAGGACAGGACGAGAGCTGATAAATGAATAACACTGACACCTCTGGAGGTTCTGCAGCAGTAGCCGCCACCCCTGGAGGTTCTACAGTAGTAACCTCAGGACACAGGGAGAGTTTAGTAACTCCGGACGATCAGCTGTGACTTGACTTGATTCTAGGTGATCATCTGTGACTTGACTTAACTCCTGAAGATCAACTGTAGCTTGACTTAATTCATGACAATCAACTGTAGCTTGACTTGATTCATGAAAATCATTGGTGACATGACTTGATTCTTGAAGATCAGCTGTGACATGACGGAGCGTCGTTGTGGCCGCCATTTTGTGAACAGGTTCCACTGTCGCCACCATTATGTGGCTGCATCCGAAAACTGAAAAATGCTGCCTTCGGTAGGAAGGCATCAAGGCATTTTTGAAGGCAGCATAGATGTATCCTTCGCTGCCTTTGATATCCCACAATCCTGTGCATTCCATTCTGAGATGGTTGAGCTAAAAAAATAAAGATGGCGGCTGGAAGTTGCTTTTGGTGGTTAGGTTGTGTGTAAATGTATATTTCTGATTAACTTTTTGCACTTTTGATGTTATTTCTAGCGAGAAATGAGTATTGTAGTAATTAAATATTAGTTTAGTTACCACCAAAACTCGTTCTATTTTGTTGTAGATCGTTAAACCGTTACGCTGCCTCAGGAGCCTGTCCGAAATTAGTTTCGTGTGGTGCCTTCGTGCATAAATGCTGCCTGCAAAGTCATTGCCTCATAAGGCAGTGAGGCAGCTGCCTAAGGTTTCGGATGCAGCCTGTGAGTGCGCTCAGGTGCGGCCACCATTTCACGAGTGGGTTTAATCACCGGAGTTGGGATCAATATACTTGAATGTTCCAGAGCCGGCGATTGACTAACCTCCACAGCTGCCATTATTGGCACGGACTCGATGTCGTGTTCCTCCTCCGCGACACCCACAGTGAATGAGGAACTGACTGACAACAGAGCATAGTCCAAAAACTGACTGAGTGATGAATGTGGACCCTCGTGTCTAAGCTAAGACCTGAGAGGTGGGTTTATGCCATCGCAGAAAATCTCTATCAAAATAATGTCCGGTAAATCTGAATAGTGAGCGATAGATAAAAATTCACGAAATATAGTATTCCAATGATCGCGTGCCTTGTTTAACCCTCTGGGGTCTGAGGTCATTTTGGGGCCCTTGAGATGTTTTGACATGCCCTGATATTTGTGCTTATTTCAGCTACTTAAAACATACTATTGACCAACATGTAATTTTTTTTGTATTCAGCACAAACTGTGCTACAATAATATGTGACCAAGATGGATGTACATGTTTGCATTTTTTAGAAAAAAAATATGCGTGGTTAGTAAGTTTTGGGGGAAAAAATGTAGCTGAAATAAGGCTATAAAACCCACACTAAATAGTCCTGAACAAGACTTTTGAGTAATCAGTCTTGTAGGCTAGAATATTTACTTCAAAATTATGTGAAAATCATTCTGCTTACTCATTCACAGAAAACAATATATTGATTTAAAATTTTCAAGACATGTTTTGTGGTCGAGGGTCTATATGCGAGGGAGTGGCAATGGCCATGAATATTAAGTGAGTCTCACCTGAGAGACAAAGGGCCCTCCCCTAATGGCCCATCAGTGTGACTGTGAGGCAGGTAAGAGAGAATGTGAGGAGATTGAAAAAAAGGGTTTTTTAAATTATTTGTATTTTATTTACAACACAGTATAATTAAAACATACATAACGAAGGTCAAAGACACATTATTGTGCACACTGATCTAACCACAGAGATGTGAACAGACTGAGTCATTCCTGCAACAGATTCTGTTCAACAAGTGAAACAAGTAAATCATACCTGATATTTACGTGTGTTATTTAAGTGTTTCTACTTCTTTCCATGGATTCAAGAAGAAAAAAACATAATCAGTAGAAAAGGAGCTTGTTTTAACATAGAATATCAGTGTAGTTGAACATCTGATGTTGGTACAGCGCTCTCAGAGGAAAACAGTTTGAAGAGACATCAGGATACATCTGGTGCTGTATCTGATTCAATAAAATACAAACAACAACAAAAAAACATTTGTGAGCATGTTAATATCAGGAACATCTGTATGTATATATATATATACAGTGGGGCAAAAAAGTATTTAGTCAGCCACCAATTGTGCAAGTTCTCCCACTTAAAAAGATGAGAGGCCTGTAATTTTCATCATAGGTATACCTCAACTATGAGAGACAAAATGAGAAAAAATCCAGAAAATCACATTGTAGGATTTTTAAAGAATTTATTTGCAAATTATGGTGGAAAATAAGTATTTGGTCAATAACAAAATTTCATCTCAATACTTTGTTATATACCCTTTGTTGGCAATGACAGAGGTCAAACGTTTTCTGTAAGTCTTCACAAGGTTTTCACACACTGTTGCTGGTATTTTGGCCCATTCCTCCATGCAGATCTCCTCTAGAGCAGTAATGTTTTGGGGCTGTCGCTGGGCAACACGGACTCCAAAGATTTTCGATGGGGTTGAGATTTGGAGACTGGCTAGGCCACTCCAGGACCTTGAAATGCTTCTTACGAAGCCACTCCTTCGTTGCCCGGGCGGTGTGTTTGGGATCATTGTCATGCTGAAAGACCAAGCCACGTTTCATCTTCAATGCCCTTGCTGATGGAAGGAGGTTTTCACTCAAAATCTCACGATACATGGCCCCATTCATTCTTTCGTTTACACAGATCAGTCGTCCTGGTCCCTTTGCAGAAAAACAGCCCCAAAGCATGATGTTTCCACCCCCATGCTTCATAGTAGGTATGGTGTTCTTTGGATGCAACTCAGCATTCTTTCTCCTCCAAACATGACAAGTTGAGTTTTTACCAAAAAGTTCTATTTTAGTTTCATCTGATTCTCCCAATCCTCTTCTGCATCATCCAAATGCTCTCTTGCAAACTTCAGACGGGCCGGACATGTACTGGCTTAAGCAGGGGGACACGTCTGGCACTGCAGGATTTGAGTCCCTGGCGGCGCAGTGTGTTACTGATGGTAGCCTTTTTTACTTTGGTCCCAGCTCTCTGCAGGTCATTCACTAGGTCCCCGTGTGGTTCTGGGATTTTTGCTCACAGTTCTTGTGATCATTTTGACCCCACGGGTGAGATCTTGCGTGGAGCCCCAGATCGAGGAGATTATCAGTGGTCTTGTATGTCTTCCATTTTCTAATAATTGCTCCCACAGTTGATTTCTTCACACCAAGCTGCATACCTATTGCAGATTCAGTCTTCCCAGCCTGGTGCAGGTCTACAATTTTGTTTCTGGTGTCCTTTGACAGCTCTTTGGTCTTGGCCATGGTGGAGTTTGGAGTTGGACTGTTTGAGGTTGTGGACAGGTGTCTTTTATACTGATAACGAGTTCAAACAGATTCCATTAATACAGGTAACGAGTGGAGGACAGAGGAGCCTCTTAAAGAAGAAGTTACAGGTCTGTGAGAGCCAGAAATCTTGCTTGTTTGTAGGTGACCAAATACTTATTTTACCGAGGAATTTACCAATTAATTCTTTAAAAATCCTACAATGTGATTTTCTGGATTTTTTTTTTCTCATTTTGTCTCTCATAGTTGAGGTATACCTATGATGAAAATTACAGGCCTCTCTCATCTTTTTAAGTGGGAGAACTTGCACAATTGGTGGCTGACTAAATACTTTTTTGCCCCACTGTATATATATACATAGGTTTTGTAGCCATAGACTCACACATGCTTTGTACTAAAGAAAGAAATCTTATATCTGAGAAACTAATTATTATTTAGCACGTTATTAAAATCTATTTCTGAACAGAGTAGGCTATTAATAATAAACATGTACTAAACATACTTAGACTCGTAGCATTCATCATGTTACAGTGTACACTTATATTACTTTTATTGTTTTATATAGAGCATGAAAACATCATTGCGCCGTAAGAAATTTAAATACAGTGAATTGCCCCTCATATTAAAAATGTTTTACACGATTTCAAACATTGTAGTCAGGAATTATAGTTTGGGAAAAACCCAACTATGATCTTGTAGTCATATAGTTTACTATGTATGATTTTATAGTAGCCTATGATATGATTCTGTAGCCACAGACTCAAGCATGCTTTGTACAATAAAAGGATGTACTTTGTACTATAAAAAGTGATATTTTATATCTGAGAAACTAATTATTATTGTTTAGCACACTATTAAAATCTATTTGTGAACAGAGTATTAATAACAAACATGGTTTAAACATTCTTAGACACGTAGCATTCATCATGTTGTCGTTTGGGAAAACCCCAACTAACTGTTAGTAAATCTGTTCAAGTTTATGTCACAATAAAACGTTAACTAATGCAAAAAAGAAACATTACTTACTCATCAGATTGATCTCCTCTGCTGGATGAAATCGTGTTCTTCTTTCGAGGGAAATCCTTCCTTTACTCAGCGCGAACAGTAGCCGCGATGGGGATCTCTTCTTTGTTTGTGTTGGGCGTTTGCACGTGCGCACGTCCCACACGGCTATTTACATATGAACGGCGCGTTTCTCAGATATAAAATATCACTTTTTATAGTACAAAGTACATCCTTTTATTGTACAAAGCATGCTTGAGTCTGTGGCTACAGAATCATATCATAGGCTACTATAAAATCATACATAGTAGACTATATGACTACAAACATGTAACCCAGTAGAATACAATTCTTCAGAAATGGGTTATCTTAATGTATTTGTTTTTATTTAGTCCTAATCCAGAGCTAAAATATGAATTAAATATACATCTCCGTATATTGATGTATAAAGAGGTGTGTTCCTTTAAGAGCGTCGTCCAAGGTCAAGGTTGATTGAAATGTACATGTGTATAACGTGGCATTAACCAGCATGTTAGGTGTTTCATTATTTTATTGGTTTATGTGAATTAAGTTCCGCCCTCACAGGTGTTTTGTGTAACGTGAGTGGTTGTTTTTGGGAGAGGGGAAGTTGTGAAGAAGTGCGGAGTTCAGTTGAGAGATGGCAGTGTGAGAGAGACCTATTGTTCGCGATAAGAGAGTGAATATATTTACAAGTTTAAAAATCTTGAACTTAATGTAGATCGTGTGAAACACTGACGTATTCATTTGTTTATTTGTTGAGATCGCCGCGTAGTGTTTTACGGGCATCCGGTGCGGTTAATCTGCCGTTCAGGCGCGAATACCGGCTGTGTGAGTATCACTGCGCAATTCTGCGCATCTGAACTGATAAGTTAACGCAACAGTGAAAAAAAAGCAAGACTAAAGACAGTTACCGCAGTTGTTTTCCTCCACAACGAGGGAGTACATTTGAGTACCAGATAGCGCCCCAAATACCCGCGTTATTTGGGGTTCCTCTGGCGACGCGGGAGGTGCGTTTCGTCGGCTGACGAGGGAGGGAGACATCGAGGAGCTGCGCCAGGCCTGCGCGAGGCCTGCTACAGGATTCCGGATTGCGGGAGTGTTCACGTGATATTGAGATATCATTGTTTGATTTATTTTGAGCTCAGGAGAGTGAAGAGGCCATTTTCTGTTTCCCGGCCACTACGAACACGAGCCACGATTCAGGCCTGCAACGGGGGGTTTGTGATTGTGTGTGTGTGTGTGTGTGGGCCCACTATATTGGTTAATTTAGAGTTTTTCAGTGCACTGAACACACAGGTGAATATTCAGAGTATATTTGGTCTTATATATAAGAGTTATTGAATACTGTCATCCCCTTTTGAGTTAATCTGTTCAAATATACTTATATATATATATATATATATATATACATACTATCATATATACTTGCTTTAACTCTGTATATTCGGATATATTGCCTGTCTGGGGTAAATTGTGTCATATTTAAAGGACAAAGTGAGTGAGCGAATATTTCACATTCTGAAATCCCTTTATTTTATCTATTTACATTTCTATTCTAATTAAATACTCTACTTTTTTCATATTTTTACCAGTGTTTTATTCTTTCTAAATTGTTTATGTTGACTTGATTAGTTAAGGTGCGTATAGATTTAATTCTGTGTAGCTTTCTAAAAGAAAATTATTCATTTAGTGACACCAGAGGGGCCTAACTTCAACATCTGTAGGCATTTTATTAATGAATCTGGAGCACTTTCCTACTTAATTAAAATAAAGACAGGTAGGGGGCGCTACATAAAGTGGGGGCTCGTCCGGGATCTCCCTCTGGCCAGTCACAAATTAGTTGAAAGAAGAAAAAGAAGAATTAAGCTCAACACCTACCCTGTAATTGCATTATAAGTAACTGAAAAGTGCATCAAGTGTTATCATGGCTCTAACAAAAGACCCCGGCCTCCAAGCAGAGTTGGCCAACTGGTGCAAAGATGCTAACATTGATGAGACCCATGCTTTAATGCTGTTAAACGTACCCGTTCACACAGAAGTGGCTGAAATTGAAGAGGCGATGGCCGCAGTAAAAGCTCTAGGAAGAGTTCGTGTAAGAGACACAAGAGAAGGACCTACTTCACATTCGCTGCTGGTGTTGTGTGAGTGCAGACAAACCATTGACCCACAGAGCATGCCTCCTGAAGTGTCAAGGGGAGAAAGGAAAGAGCCATGGTCAGTCATAGTAATCCAGACCAAGGAATCTGCACCTGACCCAGTTTCTGCAGGTTTTACGGAAAAGTTTGCAAAGTTCTTGATGGAAGAAGGAAAGTCTCTAAGTGAGGTACAAGCTTTGATTTCTCCCCACAGTGCCACAGACAGTTCCCCTGAGTCAATTATACGCGCCATGGGTGAGGTCCTGGAAAAGACTGTAAAGCACCCGAGTGACGGCAACACATTCCGACGCCTGCGCACATTTTCAGCCGTAGATCCAACCCCCATGGGCGAGGAAAATATGGAAAATTGGATTGACCAAGCTAGGCTGATGATAACTGAGAGTGACTGTTCTGAAAAAGAAAAACGACGCAGGATTGTGGAAAGCCTTAAGGGACCTGCATTGGATATTGTAAGAGCTGTCAGATTCTCAGATCCTGAAGCGAGTGCTTTGCAATACTTGGAAGCGTTGGAGAGCACATTTGGATCATCTGAGTCTGGTGAGGATTTATACTTCAAGTTTCGTCTTATGCGCCAGTGCACAGGGGAGGCTTTGTCTGAATTCCTGAGAAGGATGGAGAAGACCCTCAGCAAAGTAGTGGAAAGAGATGGACTAACCCTCCGTCTGGTTGATAAAGTACGAGTGGAACAGCTGATTAGAGGGGCTGTGAATTCTGACATGATGTTGCTCCAACTTAGGCTGAGAGAAAGAAAAAATCACCCACCTTCTTTTCTGGGTCTATTGAAAGAAATACGTGAGGCGGAGGAGAGTGAAGCTGCTCGCCACAGAATGTATGCGAAAGCTAAGGCCATACAATTCCGCGAAGAGGAAAGAGTTAGCACGTCTGTTATCCAGGAACTCAAGGCAGAGCTTCAAGAATTGAGAACCCAAATAAGGGGAGTTGAGCCACAAGCCATGTCTACTTCCTCATTAGTGATTAAAACTAAAGAAAAACCTTTCCAGAAGAATGAGAAAACTGATGATTCAGAGGTTCAAGAGTTAAAGAAACAGGTCCAACACTTACAGCAGCAGTTGGCAGTTCTGAGTGTCAGTTCTACTCAATACTCGCCTCATGTTCCAGACCAGCGGCCAAAACCATCCCCGTCTGTGTCCACGTCGTTAAGATACCAGTCCACCCGACCAAGAGATGACTACTTCTGCTACAAGTGTGGAGAAGATGGCCATATTGCCACAAAGTGTCAAGCTCCACCCAATTCTGATCAAGTGATTCAAAAGCTGATTCGTTCGTTACGGCAGGCAAAGGGTGGAAAGCCCGAGACGGCTGACAATAGAACTGCTCCAAACCAAGCATGTTTCTCCAAAAAGAGCCAGACAGCCATCCATGAATCCAGCCGTCCTCCTAAAGGACTAGTAGGACCGCATCAACTGTAGAAGTGAAGCTTAATGGCAGTGTATGTCATGCACTGTTAGACAGCGGATCACAAGTGACGATTGTGTTCGAAAGCTGGTATTCCACGAACCTGCCTGATGTGCCAATTCACCCTTTGACTGGATTATCCATATGGGGCCTCAGTTCTTCCAGTTACCCTTATAAGGGCTATATCATAGTGGATGTCACCTTTCCCGCCTCTGTCACTGGTGTGGAGGAGCCGTTGTCCATCCTGGCTCTCGTATGTCCTGAACCCCAGGGTCCTTCCCAGTTGCCAGTCATTATTGGTACCAATGCCAGTTTCTTCAAACGCCTTGCTGCTCTTAGCCATGATACAGAAGGAACCAGTGTTGCTCGTGCGTTGAGAATCCAGACTCGACACCCTGCCATCCATCAGCAGCAAAAGACTGAAACACTCCCTGATAAACCTGAAGGAAAAGTCCGATGGATAGGACCTGGTGATTGCATAGTTCCACCACGGGGAGAAGTGTGTGCTGTCTGCAAACTAGAGACTGACATGCCTTTGCGGAAAGAGATCTTTGTGGTAGACACCCCAGAGGAGGATCGTCTTCCGGCTGGAACGTTCATAACCCCAGTTGTACTCCCATCCTCAGCAGTAGAAGGACAAAATATACAAGTGTTGGTCCATAATGAAACATCAAAAAATATTTCCATTCCTGCTGGAACCGTAATTGCCAATGTGTATCCAACTGACACACTCACTGTATCGTCTGGAGAACAGAGCTCCCAAGCAATAGACCCGAGTTTGTTTAATTTTGGTGAGTCGTCCATTCCTGAGGCCTGGGAACGGAGGCTACGTCAAAAGTTGTCAACCAGAGGTGATGTGTTTTCTGTCGAGGAATGGGATGTTGGATTAGCTCGTGGGGTTGAGCATCCCATCAGACTAAAAGACACCAAACCATTCAGAGAACGCTCCAGACGCATCGCTCCTGTGGACATCGAGGATGTACGACGTCACATCAAAGACCTGTTAACAGCGGGAATAATTAAGGAGTCAAGGAGTCCGTATGCATCGCCCATTGTTGTAGCACGGAAGAAGAGTGGGGCAATCAGAATGTGCATCGATTATCGAACGCTAAATGCTCGTACCATCCCTGATCAGTACACCACTCCCAGGATCGACGATGCCCTGGACAGTTTGGCTGGTAGTAGATGGTTCTCCGTACTGGACCTCCGCAGTGGATACTATCAAATAGCCATGGCGGAGGAAGATAAAGAGAAGACAGCGTTTATCTGTCCCCTGGGATTCTTCCAGTTCAAACGTATGCCTCAAGGAATTACTGGAGCTCCAGCCACATTCCAGCGGCTAATGGAGAAAGCGGTAGGCGACATGCATCTGCTCCAAGTTATAGTGTACCTTGATGACATCATTGTGTTCGGACGCACTCTTGAAGAGCATGAAGAGAGGCTGTTAAAAGTCCTGGACCGTCTGAGAGAGTGTGGCCTGAAAGTGTCAATTGACAAGTGCCAGTTTTGCCAGCCTCAAGTACGGTATGTGGGGCACATTGTGTCAGCTGCTGGCGTATCACCAGACCCAGCCAAGATTGAAGCAGTAACGCGCTGGAAAAAGCCCACCGACCTAAAGACATTGAGGTCGTTCTTGGGGTTTTGTGGATTTTACCGGCGTTTCATAAAGGATTACTCCGCCATTGTGAGGCCTTTGACAGAGCTCACCAAAGGTTACCCACCCACATCTGGGCAGAACAGAAAGCCAATAGATGGCCAGAAGTACTACAGAGTATCTGAGAAATTTGGAGAGCGTTGGGACGACACATGTACAACAGCTTTCCATAAAATCATTTACTGTCTCACACATGCCCCCGTACTTGCTTTTGCTGATACTGCCAGATCATATGTACTGCATGTAGATGCCAGTCTGAGCGGACTGGGTGCCGTGTTGAATCAGGAGCATTCTGGAGGACTGAGGCCCGTAGCCTACGCAAGTCGGAAACTAAGTGCATCCGAGCAACGTTACCCCATTCATCAGCTAGAGTTCTTGGCGCTCAAGTGGGCGGTTGTGGATAAGTTTCACGACTATCTATATGGAGCACAGTTTGTGGTAAAGACCGATAACAATCCACTTACCTATGTGCTGTCAAGTGCCAAGCTGAGTGCGACGGGTCATCGGTGGTTAGCTGCATTAGCTACCTATAACTTCAGCTTGCAATACAAACCAGGAAGTCACAACATCGACGCGGATGTATTGTCTCGCTACATATGTGAATCAACTGCTTGCTCTGAATGGAAGGAAATACCCAAGTCAGGAGTAAGAGCCATCTGTCAGTTAGCGGTGGTTACTGAATGTGAAGTGTCATCATCCAGACTGGTGGATCACTTAGGTCTGTCACCTCAGAGTATTCCCGATGCATTCTCTTGTCCCACAGCGTTGGGTCTTGGTAAAATGGAACAGCTGACTAATGCAGAGTTGAAGAAGGCTCAAGAGGAGGACCCTGTAGTTGGTGTAGTAAAGCGAGAAGTGGAGTCCGGAAACATACTTACGGCTGCTAGGAGTTCCGATGCTACCATTGCTCTGTTACAGCGACAGGGACACAAGTTAAACATAAAGAGTAAACTTCTGTACCGAGTCACCAAAAGTTTGTGTGGTAGAGAAAAGACACAACTCGTCTTACCTGAGAGGTACTGGTCCCAAGTACTGCAATCCTTGCACGATGACTCGGGTCATTTGGGAGTAGAGAAAACTACTGAACTCTTGAAAGATCGTTTCTATTGGCCAAGAATGTCCGCATACATAGAGCAGTATGTTAAGGATTGTGGCCGTTGTGTAATGAGAAAGACATTACCCAAGAGGGTTGCACCTTTGAACCACATAACCAGCAGTGGGCCATTCGACTTAGTGTGCATTGACTTCTTGTGCATTCAGCCTGACTCAAAAGGCATTGGAAATGTTCTCATCGTAACAGACCATTTCACACGCTATGCTCAAGCGTTCACCACCAAGGACCAGAAAGCTCTAACTGTGGCCAAGATACTGTGTGACAAATTCTTCATTCACTATGGCTTACCCTCCCGCATCCATTCAGATCAGGGTCGAGATTTTGAGAGTGGTCTCATAAAAGAGCTACTAAACATGCTGGGAATCAGAAAATCCAGAACATCTCCCTATCATCCACAAGGAGACCCACAGCCAGAAAGGTTCAACAGAACACTTCTTTCCATGCTTGGTACGCTGAATCCTACAGAGAAAACCAGATGGAGTCAACACATTAACAGATTGGTACATGCTTACAACTGTACTAAGAACGAAGCAACCGGGTTTTCACCATATTATCTTCTGTTCAGAAGAGAGGCTCGTCTGCCGGTGGATGTGTGTTTCGGGACTTAGCCTGATGGAAAGGGAGCCGGTAGCCATCGACAGTATGTGGAAAGAATGAAATCAGAGTTACAGAGAGCATATCAGTTAGCCACTGAAACTGCCCAGAAAAGTCAACAGAGGAACAAACGATTGTATGACAAGCGGTGAAACACCAGAGTCTAACTGTGGGAGATCGTGTGCTGATAAGAAATCTGGCCTTGACTGGAAAGAACAAACTCGGGGACAAGTGGAATTCTGTTCCTTACCTGGTGGTGGAAAAGCTAAAGAACTTACCAGTGTATCGCCTGAAACCCGAATCTGGTAAGGGAAGTGTAAGAACATTACATCGAGACCATCTCTTACCAGTTGGGGACCATGTGAGGTTGGCAGATCCTGGAGAACCAACTAAAGTTTCTGTCCCGCCAGAGACGAGGACAAGATCGATGGAGAGAAAACAGAGAAGAGGATTAGGAGAAACGAATGTGGCCCTGACAGAGAGTGAATTGAGGAACCACTCTGAAAGTGAAGAGGATGACCTGTGGTACTACTACTCGGACAGGGTGGAGAGACAGCACAGGCCAGAGTGTGTTACAGGCGGAATCTACAGTGGAGGAGGAAACTGTTAGCCTTGGAGGTGAATTGGATGGACCCCTTGCCGAAATGGCAGAGCCGATGATCACTGAAGAAGGCCCTAGAGGGCTCTCAGATCAGAGTTCAGATGAAATGGGAGATCCTGGTTTAGAAGGGGGAGAGCCTAAAATAGTTAATGCTACTAAAGAGGTAGTGGAGACTGTTCATTCCCGTCCTAAAAGAGACATAAGACCAGTAGTCAGGTTGAGCTATGATAATCTGGGCCAGCCCACTAACCGACCCTTAACTTTGGTTCATAGAGGATGGTCATAAATGTAGAGGGTGGGGAAGAGTCAGAACAGAAACCCTGTAACACCATGTGGTGTCACCCTATGGCACAGTGTGTTCATTGTAACCAAGTAAGCTCTTATACTGAGCCGAAAGTTACCATTAAAGTGTTGAGAAGTAATCTCATGGGGTCATGAGCCGTTTAGAAGGGGGAGCATGTAACCCAGTAGAATACAATTCTTCAGAAATGGGTTATCTTAATGTATTTGTTTTTATTTAGTCCTAATCCAGAGCTAAAATATGAATTAAATATACATCTCCGTATATTGATGTATAAAGAGGTGTGTTCCTTTAAGAGCGTCGTCCAAGGTCAAGGTTGATTGAAATGTACATGTGTATAACGTGGCATTAACCAGCAAGTTAGGTGTTTCATTATTTTATTGGTTTATGTGAATTAAGTTCCGCCCTCACAGGTGTTTTGTGTAACGTGAGTGGTTGTTTTTGGGAGAGGGGGGAAGTTGTGAAGAAGTGCGGGAGTTCAGTTGAGAGATGGCAGTGTGAGAGAGACCTATTGTTCGCGATAAGAGAGTGAATATATTTACAAGTTTAAAAATCTTGAACTTAATGTAGATCGTGTGTGAAACACTGACGTATTCATTTGTTTATTTGTTGAGATCGCCGCGTAGTGTTTTACGGCCATCCGGTGCGGTTAATCTGCCGTTCAGGCGCGAATACCGGCTGTGTGAGTATCACTGCGCAATTCTGCGCATCTGAACTGATAAGTTAACGCAACAGTGAAAAAAAAGCAAGACTAAAGACAGTTACCGCAGTTGTTTTCCTCCACAACGAGGAGTACATTTGAGTACCAGATAGCGCCCCAAATACCCGCGTTATTTGGGGTTCCTCTGGCGACGCGGAGGTGCGTTTCGTCGGCTGACGAGGGAGGAGACATCGAGGAGCTGCGCCAGGCCTGCGCGAGGCCTGCTACAGGATTCGGATTGCGGAGTGTTCACGTGATATTGAGATATCATTGTTTGATTCATTTTGAGCTCAGGAGAGTGAAGAGGCCATTTTCTGTTTCCGGCCACTACGAACACGAGCCACGATTCAGGCCTGCAACGGGGGGTTTGTGATTGTGTGTGTGTGTGTGTGTGTGTGTGTGGGCCCACTATATTGGTTAATTTAGAGTTTTTCAGTGCACTGAACACATAGGTGAATATTCAGAGTATATTTGGTCTTATATATAAGAGTTATTGAATACTGTCATCCCCTTTTGAGTTAATCTGTTCAAATATACTTATATATATATATATATACATACTATCATATATACTTGCTTTAACTCTGTATATTCGGATATATTGCCTGTCTGGGGTAAATTGTGTCATATTTAAAGGACAAAGTGAGTGAGCGAATATTTCACATTCTGAAATCCCTTTATTTTATCTATTTACATTTCTATAATTCTATTCTAATTAAATACTCTACTTTTTTCATATTTTTACCAGTGTTTTATTCTTTCTAAAGTGTTTGTTGACTTGATTAGTTAAGGTGCGTATAGATTTAATTCTGCGTAGCTTTCTAAAAGAAAATTATTCATTTAGTGACACCAGAGGGGCCTAACTTCAACATCTGTAGGCATTTTATTAATGAATCTGGAGCACTTTCCTACTTAATTAAAATAAAGACAGGTAGGGGGCGCTACATAGTCATATAGTCTACTATGTATGATTTTATAGTAGCCTATGATATGATTCTGTAGCCACAGACTCAAGCATGCTTTGTACAATAAAAGGATGTACTTTGTACTATAAAAAGTGATATTTTATATCTGAGAAACTAATTATTATTGTTTAGCACACTATTAAAATCTATTTGTGAACAGAGTATTAATAACAAACATGGTCTAAACATTCTTAGACACGTAGCATTCATCATGTTGTCGTTTGGGAAAACCCCAACTAACTGTTAGTAAATCTGTTCAAGTTTATGTCACAATAAAACGTTAACTAATGCAAAAAAGAAACATTACTTACTCATCAGATTGATCTCCTCTGCTGGATGAAATCGTGTTCTTCTTTCGAGGGAAATCCTTCCTTTACTCAGCGCGAACAGTAACAGTAGCCGCAATGGGGATCTCTTCTTTGTTTGTGTTGGGCGTTTGCACGTGCGCATGTCCCACGTGGCTATTTACATATGAACGGCTCGAGCCGCGTGAGGGTGGGATCTCATTAGAGATAATGAGTCAGACGGGACAGACTGAACATCGTGTTGGTTTCATACTGATTACTCCATCACAGAATGTTTGTTTTCAAAGTAGAAAACTTGCTTCATTTCAAAGTAGACACTTCAAGCTTTCTATAGATATAACTCTCATGTCTCTGTGTGAAGTATTTGCTGAGTTACAGTTCATTTTAGTGACGCGTTTCTAAAAACAGTTCGCGGAGATGGAGAAGACAGAGAGCACACCCTGTTTGTTTTCTTTATTCTTCAAAAGCACAAAGTTTAGTTGTTATTATGAGTGTATACAAATAAAAGTAGACCCCTTACAGATTCGAATGGTGTATTGCTCTTATCTGTACGATCAAAAATGGCAGAGTAATTCAAGCTCATTTCGGCCTTATCAGGAAAATCTGCCTCAAAGCACGTATACGCGTTTGTCGACCCCAGAGGGTTAAGGGCTACTAATATTTTTGTATTATGCCATGGTCTGTCTGAATACTCGATTCTGATTGGCTGGCAGGTGTTGATTAAATTCGCTGAACTGCGCATCGGGCAGTTCTTCGCCTCCACGTCGTGCATTCAAATCGTTTAATGCACAGCTAGCCGTTGATTATCCATTAAGCCTGGAATACACTACGCGATTTTTGCCCCAATTTCCCCCCGATTTTACAGTCTGAACAAGTTGATGCTAGTTGAGGAAAGTCGGAGCCAGTCTGCAGATTACAGCTGACAGATTCCACAGAAAATCGAGTAGTGTATGATGGTCACAGATTTTTTAGCTTCAGACTTTGATTCTATCCAGTCGGAGGATATCAAACATGTTTGATATTTTCAGCCGATTTTAGAACACTTATGTTTTCATTTGTCATGCGTCTCCTAGCAACAAGGCGCACGTTTCTGCGTGAGTTTGTTGTGATCGGAACAACTTTAAAGTCTGGTAGTGTATGATCTTCAGTCGCGTAGTGTATGATGCCCAGTTTTCCTTTGTCACTATTTACAAAGTCGGTAAGTGTATGATGCCTAGTGTTTTAAAAATCTGTTCAGATTTTAAAAGTCGTGTAGTGTATTCCAGGCTTTATGTATCCATACCTGGCCAGTGTCCACTTGAGCAGCTGCTGGATCCTTGTGTGCCAGAGCATTCTGATATGGAATGATCAGAACATGAGACTTGTGCGGATCCATATGCAGGGCTTTATTCATAGACACGGTCAGAAACGAGCATGGTTAGATACACAGCAAACAGACATAGATGAGGCAAGACAAAGAGTATTTCTAGGACAAGTGTGGGTCTTCCGATCGGCGAACAGTATCCAACAGGGCAAAGCAAAGAGAGATAATCCAGGTACACAGCAATAATCCAGTCAGGGGCTAACACAATCCGAAACAGGCAAAGCAAGACTACGACTATGAAAACTATGACAGGCTCTGTAAAGTAACTATCAGCTAGGTTAGCGACATGTGCTTACAACACTCAGCAGTGAGAGAGATGAAGTCCATGGCTTATGTAAGGTGTGTGATTGGCTGCAGCTGAGTGCGTGTAACGAGTGCAATGGATTGTGGGAACTGAAGTCCAGTGTAAGTGTAACAGTCTGTGCAGTGTGAGAGTCAATATGATGGAAGAGCGACCTCTTGTGGTGAATGAACGGAAGTTCATAAACCGGATTTGTGACAAAAACACAACACAAATGTATGGTTTCTCTCTTGAAGCAAAACACACACAGATTGCATTTAAGGATCCTCAGATCCTTCACAACACATCAGTAACATAAAACGCTGAATGTGGCTTGAATTTCCCTAATATGACAAGTCTATCTGTGAGGGCATCATTGCATTTATAAAACAAGTACTAAAACTACAGCAATAAATATTATGTATAGCAGGCAGAACCTACCTTTGTTCCTGACACCAAGATGAATTCATTGTGTGTGTGTAAACACACTTGGCAAAGCTCTTTCTGATTCGGATTCTTTCGTTTCTGGAAAGATACAGTTTCTAGTTCTACCACAACTTCACTTTAATCTCTCTGTTGTTGTTGTTGTTGTTTTGTTTTTGTTTTTTCACTTGAAATTAATTAAAAATAGTATTGATATGTAATGAGACTTTGTGATGTTATGAAAGATTATTCTGAGAGGCAATATCCAATGAATTCCAAAATCTGCAAACAAAATCTGAACTGCAACTAGAACTTTTCAGATAAACTTTTTCTTTATTTGCCAGAAATTATAAAGAACACCAAGTTTGTTGTGCCTGTTTGTAGGGATGCACAATTTGGCCATAATATGAATTTCCCTGAACTGTGTTAGTGAGACCAACAGGGGGTGCTCACCCAGTGGTCTGTGTGAGTCCTAATGCCCCAGTATAGTGACGGGGAAACGATACTGGCAAAAAGCACCGTCTTTCGGATGAGACGTTAAACCGAGGTCCTGACTCTCTGTGGTCACTAAAAATCCCATGGCACTTCTCGCAAAGAGTAGGGGTGTAAACCCGGTGTCCTGGCCAAATTCCCTCCTCTGGCCCTTATCAATCATGGCCTCCTAATAATCCCCATCCATTGAATTGGCTCTATGACTCTCTCTCCTCTCCACCTGTAGCTGGTGTGTGGTGAGTGCACTGGTGCCGTTGTCCTGTGGCTGCCGTCGCATCATCCAGGTGGATGCTGCACACTGGTGGTAGTTGAAGAGAGACCCCCCCACATGATTGTAAAGCGCTTTGGGTGTACAGCAATACACAACTAGATAAAAAAGTTAGTCGAAACAAACTTTAAGTTGGCTTGAGAAAGCCGTATCAGAAAGTTAGAAAAAGTTTGAAAAGTTTAAGAAGTTTAAAAACGTTTTAAGTTTAATAGTTTGCAGTCTGAAATAGTTTGAAGTTTAAAGTAGTTTAAAATCATAAAGTTTGAATGTTTTAAAGGCAATACAGTCTGTCAGAGATGATCAGCAAGTTACTATCATGTTGCTAGCATGATTAGTAAGTTACTAGCATGTCGCTAGCATGTTTATAGCATGATTAGCAAGTGGCTAGCATGTTTCTAGCATGATTAGCATGCTATTAGCATATCGCTAGCATGATTTGCAAGTTACTAGCATGTCGCTAGCATGTTTCTAGCATGATTAACATGTTACTAGCATACTGCTAGCATGACTAGCATGTTGCTAGCATTTTGCTAGCATGATTAGCAAGTGACTAGCCTGTTGCTAGCATGATTCTAGCATGATTAGCAAGTGACTAGCATGTCGCTAGCATGATTAGCAAGTGACTAGCATGATTAGCAAGTGACTAGCATGTCACTAGGATAGATAGATAGATTAGAAATATTAGATGAGTTTGGATGGGTTAGAAATAGTACATAGAAGGGAAGCTTGATCGAGTCTCAAAGGATTCTGGGAGTTTAAGTTTAAATTTTGACAGTTGGAGTTTGAATAGTCTTGGCTCATTTGAACATTCCGTCAATGTAAGTCTATGGGATTTTTATGATTTTTAATCTTCATTTTTATGAAAACAATAAGTCTGATCAGTTAGAAAATATATAGCACACCCGGCGAGATCAGTCTGAAGATCTGGGCTGAGTTTGGAGTTTGTAGAGTTAAAGCTCTAGGAGGAGTAGCAGTCAGAAATTTTAGTCTCAGAAAAAGAAGAATAATAACTAGATAAAGTTCGTCGAGACAAACTTTAAGTTGGCTTGAGAAAGCCGGACCAGAAAGTTAGAAAAGTTTGAAAAGTTTGAAAAGTTTAAAAAGTTTTAGAAGTTTAAGTTTGAAAAATGTTAAATGTTTTAAGTTTGATGGATTTCAGTCTGAAATAGTTTGAAGTTTAAAGTAGTTTTAAAAGCTTAAAGTTTGATACATAGATAGATAGATAGATAGATAGATAGATAGTCAGATTATAGATCAGGGGTCTCAAACTCAACTTACCTGGGGGCCGCTGGAGGTAGAGTCTGGGTCAGGCTGGGCCGCATTAAGTATTTCACAAAAAAAGGGTTTCAAGTATTCCAAAAAAAGGAGCACAACTTATCCAATCTTCTCAATCTTTATTATTAACAGTTCTTCAACATGAATGTTCCTTCTGAACATTAACGGTTCCTCTGAATTTAAACTTTCCTTTCTGAAAATGATTATTCCTTAAAGATAAGGTTTTAATAGTTTTCTAGTAGTAGCCTATTACGTTCTGCCCAATGTCTTCAAGTAAAACCGAACTTTTATTTTGACGGATTGCCGTGAATACCTTTACATTTCTGTGTATATGATATGAGGATAGTTTTTCTCAAATGAAACGCTCGAGTGCTCATGAAGTGAGCAGTTCGGAGATGTTGTTCATGTATTTATGTCCTCATTTAGTGAGACGACAGACGTTAATATCACCGCAAGCGTCGCGCGCTTCTGTATGAGTAAACAAACCCGCGCGTCTGCGCCATACATTAACACAGAGACACGCAGAAGTCATATTTAAATAGACGTTTTGCGGTTTAATATTTACAAATAGGAGTGGGAGTGTGCTCACTTCTGTGTGCGCCTACGTTTGTTTGTGTGTGTGTGTGTGCGAACCGGGGCGGAACTCCGCTGTGCGCACGATACAGAGAGCGCGACCATGTAACGTAGAGACAGAAATGACACGCCATCGTGTAAATAAGATAAATAACATAAGGCTATTTAGTTTGTTTAATAAAAGAACAAGGTATACACCTGTTCTATAGGGAAGGTAACATTCAATGACTTCTTTTGTGGTCTGGCGCTATAGAGAAAATAAAATTAAATTAAATTAACTTGACCTTCAAGGGGGGCAGGGGGTGCCGTTGGGGGGGGCGGGCCACCCCCTAAAATAATGGTAGGGGAAACACTGTAAGTGATAAAAAAAAATAAATAAATAAAAGCGCGGCAAGACTCAGCAAAAAGGTGCGTTTGAGAACAACATGTGGGCCGCACTAACACTAAACTTTGATGTCAAGTAGGGGGGGGCACAAAATATCATCCCGCGGGCCTCAATTGGCCATCGGGCCGCGAGTTTGAGACCCCTGTTATAGATAGATAGATATATAGATAGACAGAAAGACAGATAGACTTTAGATAGATTCTAAGGACCTCAGAGTGGTTGCTAGGCTACTTAGAGTGGTTGCTATGATGGTTGCTAGGCTAACTCTGGTGGTTTCTAGGGTGTTGCTATGTGGTTGCTAAGGTACCCGGGGTGGTTGCTAAGGTTTTGCTAGGGTACCCGGAGTGGTTGCTAAGGTGTTGCTATGCAGTTGCTAGGGTACTTGGGGTGGTTGCTACGGTGTTGCTATGCAGTTGCTAAGGTTCTCGGGGTGGTTGCTAAGGTGTTGCTAGGCTACATGGGATGGTTGCTAAGGTGTTGCTATGCGGTTGCTAGGGTACCCGGAGTGGTTGCTAAGGTGTTGCTGCGCGGTTGCCAGGGTATTTGGGGTGGTTGCTAGGGTGTTACTATTCGGTTGCTAAGGTACCCGGGGTGGTTGCTAAGGTGTTGCTAGGGTACTTGGGGTGGTTGCTAAAGTGTTGCTATGCGGTTGCTAAGGTACCCTGAGTGGTTGCCAAGGTGTTGCTATGCGGTTGCTAGGGTACTTGGGGTGGTTGCTAAGGTGTTGCTATGCGGTTGCTAAGGTACCCGGGGTGGTTGCTAAGGTGTTGCTAGGGTACTTGGGGTGGTTGCTAAGGTGTTGCTATGCGGTTGCTAAGGTACCCGGGGTGGTTGCTAAGGTATTGCTAGGGTACTTGGGGTGGTTGCTAGGGTGTTGCTAGGTTACCCCGGGGTGGTTGCTAGGGTGTTGCTATGCGGTTGCTAGCATGATTAGCATGTTTCTAGCATGATTAGCATGTTGCTAGCATGATTAACATGTTGCTAGCATGTTGCCAGCATTATTAGCATTCCACTAGCATGTCATTAGCATGATTAGCAAATTACTAGCATGTTTCTAGCATGATTAGCATTTCGCTAGGATAGATAGATAGAGAGATAGATGAGTTTGAATGGGTTAGAAATAGTACATAGAAGGGAAGTCTGATTGAGTCTAATGGGCTTCAGTGTGTTTAGATTTAAATTTTGACAGTTGAAGCTTTCAAGGTCTGGGCTCATCTGAACATTCCGTCACTGTAAGTCTATGGGATTTTTCCCAGTTTTATTCGTAATTTTTAGGAAAATCGTAAGTCGGATCAGTTAGAAAAGATATAGCACACTCGGCGAGATCAGTCTGAAGATTTGGGCTGAGTTTGGAGTCTGTAGAGTTAAAGCTCTAGGAGGAGTAGCAGTCAGAAATTTAGTCTCATTATTATTATATAATTTATTATTATATAATAATAACTAGATTAAAAAGTTTGTCGAGACAAACTTTAGGTTGGCTTGAGAAAGCATAGCCTGAATGTTTAAAGCAGTTGTGAAAGCTTGAAGTTTAAAGGTTTTCAGTTTGAAATAGGCTAGTTAAGTATTCATTTACTGGTTTTTAAAAGGTAAAAACCAGAAAAGGTTGATAGCATGATTAGAATGTTACTAGCGTGACTAGCATGTTGCTAGCATGTTTCTAGCATGATTAGCATGTTGCTAACATATTGCTAGCATGATTAGCAAGTGACTAGCCTGTCGCCAGCATGTTTCTAACATGATTAGCATGTAACTAGCATGATTAGCAAGTGACTAGCATCTTGCTACCATGACTAACAAGTGACTAGCATGTCGCTAGCATGTTTCTAACATGATTAGCATGTTACTAGCATGTTGCTAGCATGACTAGCAAGTGACTAGCATGTCGCTAGGATGTTTCTAACATGATTAGCATGCTACTAGCATGTCGCTAGCATATTTCTAGCATGGTTAGTATGTTGCTAGGATAGATAGAAAGATTAGAAATATTAGATAGATGAGTTTGAATGGATTAGAAATAGTACATAGAAGGGAAGCTTGATTGAAGCTCAAAGGATTAGCAAGTGACTAGCATCTTGCTAGCATGACTAGCAAGTGACTAGCATGTTTCTAACATGACTAGCAAAGTGACTAGCCTGTCGCTAGCATGTTTCTAACATGATTAGCATTCTACTAGCATGTTGCTAGCATGATAAGCATGTGACTAGCATGTCGCTAGCATGTTTCTAGCATGGTTAGTATATTGCTAGGATAGATAGAAAGATTATAAATATTAGATGAGTTTGAATGGTTTAGAAATAGTACATAGAAGGGAAGCTTGATTGAAGCTCAAAGGATTCTGGGGGTTTAAAATTTGTATTTTGACAGTTGGAGTTTGAATTGTCTTGGCTCATTTGAACATTCCGTAATGGTAAGTCAATGGGATTTTATGATTTTTAATCTTCAGTTTTATGAAAACTATAAGTCCAATCAGCTAGAAAAGATATAGCACACTAAGTGAGATCAGTCTGAACAGCTGGGCTGAGTTTGGTGATTCTAGCTTGAAAGCTCTAGGAGGAGATGCATTCAGAAATTTAGTCTAAGAATAATAATAATAACTAGAATGTACATTTCCTGAAGAAAATGTGAGTGGTGCTTGCAGTGGCAAAACTCGGCACTGGGCAGATACTACCGTGTTCTGCACGATTGTAGAGAGCCAACTCCCATGTCTGTATGATGTTGTGGAGCTGAGATATGGTTTCTTTATGTTGCTATACGGTTGCTAGGGTGTAGCTGCACAGTCGCCATGGTAATACTTACAGACTGGTTTTTCAGCCCAAACAAAAGAGGCCACCCCCATATCTATACGACTTTCTGGTGCTGAGAAATTGCTCATTCATGTGTTTGTTCAGTTGCTAAGGTACTCTAAATGGTTGCTATGGTGTGCTTATACATTTTATGGGATGATATTTAAAGACTATTTGACAGTCTGAATCAACATAGCCCAACCCCATGTTTCTACAATGTTTTGGTGCTGAAAAATCGTTTATTAATGTCCTTTTATGGTTGCTAGGGTGCTGTAAGTGGTTGCTAGGGCATAGCTATGAAGTTGTCATGTTGGTCCTTATTGGCTGCTTGATAGGCCGAGTCAAAAGAGCCCTCCCCCAAGTCTCTGTGACCTCCTGATCCAAAGATATTATCTCACTAATTTTGTGCCAGTGTTAAGTCTATGGGACTTTTTCGCCCAAATTTTTTCGTCCACCAGACGAACATCGTACACTCAATTACTTATAAAAGATATAGCACACCTCTCCTCAATATGTCGCATGATTTGACATCTCATTCATGGGTCTACGACAAAAAGTGCAGGAGGAGTAGCGCGCCGAAGTTTTGTCTGGGCGAATAGTAATAACAATACTAGAATGTACATTTCCTGAAGAAAATGTGAGTGGTGCTTGCCGTGGCAAAACTCGGCACTAGGCCATCAGTAGAGCCTTCAGCATGATTGTAGAGAGCCAACTCCCAAGTCTGTATGATGTTATGGAGCTGAGATATGGCTTCTTTATGTTGCTATTTGGTCACTAGGGTGCTCTATATGGTTGCTAGGGTGTAGCTGCACAGTCGCCATGGTAATTCTTACAGACTGGTTTTTCAGCTGAATCAAAAGAAGCCATCTCCATATCTACACAATTTTCTGGTGCTGAGAAATTGCTTATTCATGTGTTTGTTCAGTTGCTAAGGTACTCTAATTGGTTGCTATGGTGTGACTATAAAGTTTATGGGATGGTATTTAAAGACTTTTTGACAGTCTGAATCAACAGAGCCCAACCCCATGTTTCTATAATGTTTTGGTGCTGGAAAATTGTTTATTAATGTCATTTTACGGTTGCTAGGGTGCTGTAAGTGGTTGCTAGGGCATAGCTATGAAGTTGTCATGTCAGTACTTATTGGCTGCTTGATAGGTCGAGTCAAAAGAGCCCTCCCCTAAGTCTCTGTGACCTCCTGATCCAAAGATATAATGTCACTAATTTTGTGCCAATGTTAAGTCTATGGGACTTTTTCGCCCAAATGTTTTCGTCCACCAGACGAACATCGTACACTCAATTATTTAAAAAAGATATAGCACACCTCTCCTCATTATGTCGCATGATTTGACATCTCATTCATGGGTCTACGACAAAAGGTGCAGGAGGAGTAGCGTGCCGAAGTTTTGTCTGGGCGAATAGTAATAACAATACTAGAATGTACATTTCCTGAAGAAAATGTGAGTGGTGCTTGCAGTGGCAAAATTCGGCGCAGGGCAGATACTACAGTGTTCTGCGCGATTGTAGAGAGCCAACTCCCATGTCTGTATGATGTTGTGGAGCTGAGATATGGCTTCTTTATGTTGCTAAACGGTTGCTAGGGTTCTCTATGTGGTTGCTAGGGTGTATCTGCACAGTCACCATGGTGATACTTACAGACTGGTTTTTCAGCTCGAACAAAAGAGGCCACGACGATATCTATACCACTTTCTGGTGCTGAGAAATTGCTTATTCATGAGTTTGTTCAGTTGCTAAGGTACTCTGAATGGTTGCTATGGTGTGACTATACAATTTATGGCATGATATTTAAAGACTATTTGACAGTCTGAATCCACTGAGCCCAACGCCATGTTTCTACAATGTTTTGGTGCTGGAAAATTGTTTGTTAATGTCCTTTTACGGTTGCTAGGGTGCTGTAAGTGGTTGCTAGGGCATAGGTATGAAGTTGTCATGTCAGTACTTATTGGCTGCTTGATAGGCCGAGTCAAAAGAGCCCTCCCCCAAGTCTCTGTGACCTCCTGATCCAAAGATATAATCTCACTAATTTTGTGCCAATGTTAAGTCTATGGGACTTTTTCGCCCAAATTTTTCATCCATCAGACGAACATCGTACACTCAATTACTTATAAAACATATAGCACACCTTTATAACTGGGAGGTTACTAAGCGTATTGCTAACGGTTGGTAGTTATCACACATCATTACTATGTAGATTTATAGAGTTATTCGTATGTTCTTAGTCTGATTTAACACTTAGCTAATCACTATTAGCATGTAGCTATTCACTGCTAGCATGTGTAGCATGCATGAGGGAAGTCCTGTTTGCGATCACGAGTCAAAAGAGCAAAACCTGCATGTTTATATGACACTTTTATCCAAAGATATCCCTTTTGATCTGTTTTCAATGGAGGTCTATAGGGTGGTTGCTAGGGTGCTGTAAGTGGTTGCTAGGGTGTGGCTATGAAGGTCATAGGTCATTACTTATTGGTTACTTAAAAGAGGAGTCAAATGAGTGTGTGTGAGTTACAGAGAGAGAGAGAGAGAAGGGACTCTAAGGGCCTGCGTGTGTGTGTGTGAGAAAGTGACAGTTGAGATTCAAATTCACGAACATTCCGCCAATGTAAGTCAATGGGACTTTTTTGCCCACTTTTTCGTCCGCTGTGCAAACATCGTAGGTCCGATCGCTTAGAAAAGATATAGCCCACATCTCCTCAATGAGCCGGTCGATTTGACACCTCATTCATGGGTCTGTGACAAACGGTGCAGGAGGAGTAGCGAACCGAAGTTTTGTCCAGAAGAAGAATAAGAAGAAGAAGCAGAATAATAATAAGTATGCAAGAGAATAATAGTGATGCCTTGCCTTTGGCAAGCACCACTAACTAGAATGTACATTTCCTGAAGAAAATGTGAGTGGTGCTTGCTGGGCAAAACTCGGCGCTGGGCAGATACTACCGTGTTCTGCACGATTGTAGAGAGCCAACTCCCATGTCTGTATGATGTTGTGGAGCTGAGATATGGCTTCTTTATGTTGCTATACGGTTGCTAGGGTTCTCTATATGGTTGCTAGGGTGTAGCTGCACAGTCGCCATGGTGATACTTACAGACTGGTTTTTCAGCCCGAACAAAAGAGGCCACGCTGATATCTATACCACTTTCTGGTGCTGAGAAATTGCTTATTCATGAGTTTGTTCAGTTGCTAAGGTACTCTAAATGGTAGCTATGGTGTGGCCATACAGTTTAGATAGATAGATGAGTTTGATGGGATGGTATTTAAAGACTATTTGACAGTCTGAATCCACTGAGCCCAACGCCATGTTTCTACAATGTTTTGGTGCTGGAAAATTGTTTGTTAATGTCCTTTTATGGTTGCTAGGGTGCTGTAAGTGGTTGCTAGGGCATAGCTATGAAGTTGTCATGTCAGTACTTATTGGCTGCTTGATAGGCCGAGTCAAAAGAGCCCTCCCCCAAGTCTCTGTGACCTCCTGATCCAAAGATATAATCTCACTAATTTTGTGCCAATGTTAAGTCTATGGGACTTTTTCGCCCAAATTTTTTCATCCATCAGACGAACATCGTACACTCAATTACTTATAAAACATATAGCACACCTCTATAACTGGGAGGTTACTAAGCGTATTGCTAAGCGGTTGGTAGTTGTCACACATCATTACTATGTAGATTTATAGAGTTATTCGTATGTTCTTAGTCTGATTTAACACTTAGCTAATCACTATTAGCATGTAGCTATTCACTGCTAGCATGTGTAGCATTTGATCACGAGTCAAAAGAGCAAAACCTGCATGTTTATATGACACTTTTATCCAAAGATATCCTTTTGATCCGTTTTCAATGGAGGTCTATGGGGTGGTTGCTAGGGTGCTGTAAGTGGTTGCTAGGGTGTGGCTATGAAGGTCATAGGTCATTACTTATTGGTTACTTAAAAGAGGAGTCAAATGAGTGTGTGTGAGTTACAGAGAGAGAGAGAGGAGTGGTTCTAAGGGCCTGCGTGTGTGTGTGTGTGCGTGTGTGTGAGTTACAGAGAGAGAGAGAGAAGGGCCAGAAGAAGGCCAGGTCTCAGGGAAGCAGATACCAGTTCAGTTACGGAGGAGAAGTCCTCGAGCACAGCAGCAGCTACACTTACCTGGGCATCGAGATCTCTGCATCAGGGGGCTTCGGTCTGGCTGTGAAGGCCTTGAATGAGACACCCGGAGGGCATTTTATGCCATCAAATCACGGTTTGGCCAATTAAAACTACCAATTAAAACATGGATCAAATTATATCACGCAATCATTAAACAAATTCTACTGTATGGGAGTGAAATTTGGGGACCAATAATACATTTTAAAATTGGGATAAAACTTCAATAGAAAAACTACAACTAGAATTTATCAAAAATATTTTAGGGGTCCAGAGAGGTGCGTCCAGTGATGCCTGCAGAGCTGAATTAGGCTTATACCCACTGAACATTGAGATCCAGAAGAGATGTGTTCAGTTCTGGCATCACCTCCATCGATCTGATCCTGATTCAGTCCGATATAAAGCCCTCCTCGCCAATGAAACCTCAGCAGAACCTCATCCTCTAAACACGCCGCTCTTCAGCTCGTCCATAAAACCCAGCTCCTCACTGACTACAGCTACAACCCCAAAGCCATTATTAAAGAAATTGATAAAACTCTGAAAGACACTCATGATGAATCTCTAAAATACACTTTGACCTTCATAATAAACTCCAATGCTACTCAACCCTAAACAGAACCACTAGATTTGCCAATTATTTATTGATTAGACCATTCAAAGAAAGACAAATCCTCTCCAAATACAGATTAAGTCACCATGATTTAGAAACAGAGAGAGAAGACATAGACAAACATGGACAGAGCGAGAGCAGAGGATCTGTAGACACTGTGATCTACAGCAGATAGAGAACGAGAAACACTTTCTGCTGATGTGTCCTAAATATCACAATGTGAGGGAAACATTTCTCCCCAGATTTGAAGCATTGATCCCATCATTTACTGAACTTAGTGATACTGAGAAGATGCCCTTCTTACTCGGAGAAGATGATAACACAGCTGCACTCACTGCTAAATATGTATCAACCATTCACAATGTTAGATGATAAACATGATTAACTGACTTACTTTATCTTTTCATTTATTTAGATGGATTTTATTTATTATTATCTATGTTGTTGTTGTTATATATATATGTTAATGCTTTGGCAACATTGTGCTACACAGTCATGCTAATAAAGCTGAATTGAATTTAATTTAATTGAGAGAAGGGGCTCTAAGGGCCTGCGTGTGTGTGTGTGTGTGTGTGTGTGTGTGTGTGTGTGAGTTACAGAGAGAGAGAGAGAGAGAGAGAGAGAAGGGGCTCTAAGGGCCTGCATGTGTGTGTGTGTGTGTGTGTGTGTGTGTGAGTTACAGAGAGAGAGAGAGAAGGGGCTCTAAGGGCCTGCTTGTGTGTGTGTGTGTGAGAAAGTGACAGTTGAGATTCAAATTCACGAACATTCCACCATTGTAAGTCAATGGGATTTTTTGCCCACTTTTTCGTCCGCTGTGTGAACATCGTAGGTCCGATCGCTTAAAAAGATATAGCCCATATCTCCTCAATGAGCCGGTCGATTTGACATCTCATTCATGGGTCTACGACAAAAGGTGCAGGAGGAGTAGCGTGCCGAAGTTTTGTCTGGGCGAATAGTAATAACAATACTAGAATGTACATTTCCTGAAGAAAATGTGAGTGGTGCTTGCAGTGGCAAAACTCGGCGCTGGGCAGATACTACAGTGTTCTGCGCGATTGTAGAGAGCCAACTCCCATGTCTGTATGATGTTGTGGAGCTGAGATATGGCTTCTTTATGTTGCTATACGGTTGCTAGGGTTCTCTATGTGGTTGCTAGGGTGTATCTGCACAGTCACCATGGTGATACTTACAGACTGGTTTTCAGCTCGAACAAAAGAGGCCACGACGATATCTATACCACTTTCTGGTGCTGAGAAATTGCTTATTCATGAGTTTGTTCAGTTGCTAAGGTACTCTGAATGGTTGCTATGGTGTGACTATACAATTTATGGCATGATATTTAAAGACTATTTGACAGTCTGAATCCACTGAGCCCAACGCCATGTTTCTACAATGTTTTGGTGCTGGAAAATTGTTTGTTAATGTCCTTTTACGGTTGCTAGGGTGCTGTAAGTGGTTGCTAGGGCATAGGTATGAAGTTGTCATGTCAGTACTTATTGGCTGCTTGATAGGCCGAGTCAAAAGAGCCCTCCCCCAAGTCTCTGTGACCTCCTGATCCAAAGATATAATCTCACTAATTTTGTGCCAATGTTAAGTCTATGGGACTTTTTCGCCCAAATTTTTTCATCCATCAGACGAACATCGTACACTCAATTACTTATAAAACATATAGCACACCTTTATAACTGGGAGGTTACTAAGCGTATTGCTAACCGGTTGGTAGTTATCACACATCATTACTATGTAGATTTATAGAGTTATTCGTATGTTCTTAGTCTGATTTAACACTTAGCTAATCACTATTAGCATGTAGCTATTCACTGCTAGCATGTGTAGCATGCATGAGGGAAGTCCTGTTTGCGATCACGAGTCAAAAGAGCAAAACCTGCATGTTTATATGACACTTTTATCCAAAGATATCCCTTTTGATCTGTTTTCAATGGAGGTCTATAGGGTGGTTGCTAGGGTGCTGTAAGTGGTTGCTAGGGTGTGGCTATGAAGGTCATAGGTCATTACTTATTGGTTACTTAAAAGAGGAGTCAAATGAGTGTGTGTGAGTTACAGAGACAGAGAGAGAAGGGGCTCTAAGGGCCTGCGTGTGTGTGTGTGTGTGTGTGTAAGAAAGTGACAGTTGAGATTCAAATTCACGAACATTCCGCCAATGTAAGTCAATGGGACTTTTTGCCCGCTTTTCGTCCGCTGTGCAAACATCGTAGGTCCGATCGCTTAGAAAAGATATAGCCCACATCTCCTCAATGAGCCGGTCGATTTGACACCTCATTCATGGGTCTGTGACAAACGGTGCAGGAGGAGTAGCGAACCAAGTTTTGTCCAGAAGAAGAATAAGAAGAAGAAGCAGAATAATAATAATAAGTATGCAAGAGAATAATAGTGATGTTTGCCTTTGGCAAGCACCACTAACTAGAATGTACATTTCCTGAAGAAAATGTGAGTGGTGCTTGCAGTGGCAAAACTCGGCACTAGGCTGTCAATATAGCCTTCAGTATGATTCTAGAGAGCCAACTCCATGTCTGTATGATATTGTGGAGCTGAGATATGGCTTCTTTATGTTGCTATACGGTTGCTAGGGTTCTGTATGTGGTTGCTAGGGTGTCGCTGCACAGTCGCCATGGTGATACTTACAGACTGGTTTTCAGCCCAAACAAAGAGGCCAGCCCCATATCTATACCACTTTCTGGTGCTGAGAAATTGCATATTCATGTGTTTGTTCAGTTACTAAGGTACTCTAAATGGTTGCTATGGTGTGGCTATATAGTTTACGGATGATATTTAAAGACTATTTGACAGTCTGTATCAGCAGAGCCCAACCCAATGTTTCTACGATGTTTTGATGCTGACAAATTGTTTGTTAATGTTCTTTTACGGTTGCTAGGGTGCTTTAAGAGGTTGCTAGGGCATAGCTACGAAGTTATCATGTCAGTACTTATTGGCGCTTGATAGGCCGAGTCAAAAGAGCCCTCCCCAAGTCTCTGTGACCTCCTGATCCAAAGATATAATCTCACTAATTTTGTGCCAATGTTAAGTCAATGGGACTTTTTCGCCCAAATTTTTCATCCACCAGATGAACATCGTACACTCAATTACTTATAAAAGATATAGCACACCTCTATAACTGGGCGGTTACTATCGTGTTGCTAAGTGGTTGGTAGTTGTCACACATCATTACTATCTAGTTCTATAGAGTTATTCGTATGTTCTTAGCCTGATTTAACACTTAGCTAATCACTATTAGCATGTAGCTATTCACTGCTAGTATGTGTAGCAGGCATGAGGAAAGTCCTGTTTGCAATCACGAGTCAAAAGAGCAAAACCTGCATGTTTATATGACACTTTTATCCAAAGATATCCTTTTTGATCTGTTTTCAATGGAGGTCTATGGGGTGGTTGCTAGGGTGCTGTAAGTGGTTGCTAGGGTGTGGCTATGAAGGTCATAGGTCATTACTTATTGGTTTCTTAAAAGATGAGTCAAATGAGTGTGTGTGAGTTACAGAGAGAGAGAGAGAAGGGGTTCCTAAGGGCCTGCGTGTGTGTGTGAGAAAGTGACAGTTGAGATTCAAAATTCACGAACATTCCGCCAATGTAAGTCAATGGGATTTTTTTGCCCGCTTTTTCGTCCACTGTGTGAACATCGTAGGTCCGATCGCTTAGAAAAGATATAGCCCACATCTCCTCAATGAGCCGGTCGATTTGACGCCTCTTTCATGGGTCTGTGACAAACGGTGCAGGAGGAGTAGCGAACCGAAGTTTTGTCCAGAAGAAGAATAAGAAGAAGCAGAATAATAATAATAAGTATGCAAGAGAACAATAGTGATGCCTTGCCTTTGGCAAGCACCACTAACTAGAATATACATTTCCTGAAGAAAATGTGAGTGGTGCATGCAGTGGCAAAACTCAGCGCTGGGCAGATACTACAGTGTTCTGCGCGTTTGTAGAGAGCCAACTCCCATGTCTGTATGATGTTGTGGAGCTGAGATATGACTTCTTTATGTTGCTATACAGTTGCTAGGATTCTCTATGTGGTTGCTAGGGTGTAGCTGCACAGTCGCCATGGTGATACTTACAGACTGGTTTTTCAGCCCGAACAAAAGAGGCCACGCCGATATCTATACCACTTTCTGGTGCTGAGAAATTGCTTATTCATGTGTTTGTTCAGTGGCTAAGGTACTCTAAATGGTTGCTATGGTGTGGCCATACAGTTAATGGGATGATATTTAAAGATTGTTTGACAGTCTGAATCCACTGAGCCCAACGCCATGTTTCTACAATGTTTTGGTGCTGAAAAATTGTTTGTTAATGTCCTTTTACGGTTGCTAGGGTGCTGTAAGTGGTTGCTAGAGCATAGCTATGAAGTTGTCATGTCAGTACTTATTGGCTGCTTGATAGGCCGAGTCAAAAGAGCCCTCCCCCAAGTCTCTGTGACCTCCTGATCCAAAGATATGATTTCACTAATTTTGTGCCAATGTTAAGTCTATGGGACTTTTTCGCCCAAATTTTTTCATCCACCAGTACACTCAATAACTTATAAAAGATATAGCACACCTCTATAACTGGGTGGTTACTAAGCGTATTGCTAAGCGGTTAGTAGTTGTCACACATCATTACTATGTAGATTTATAGAGTTATTCGTATGTTCTTAGTCTGATTTAACACTTAGGTAATCACTATTAGCATGTAGCTATTCACTGCTAGCATGTGTAGCATGCATGAGGGAAGTCCTGTTTGCGATCACGAGTCAAAAGAGCAAAACCTGCATGTTTATATGACACTTTTATCCAAAGATATCCTTTTTGATCTGTTTTCAATGGAGGTCTATGGGGTGGTTGCTAGGGTGCTGTAAGTGGTTGCTAGGGTGTGGCTATGAAGGTCATAGGTCATTACTTATTGGTTACTTAAAGAGGAGTCAAATGAGTGTGTGTGAGTGACAGAGAGAGAGAGAGAGAAGGGGCTCTAAGGGCCTGCTTGTGTGTGTGTGAGAAAGTGACAGTTGAGATTCAAATTCACGAACATTCCACCATTGTAAGTCAATGGGATTTTTTGCCCGCTTTTTCGTCCGCTGTGTGAACATCGTAGGTCCGATCGCTTAAAAAAGATATAGCCCACATCTCCTCAATGAGCCGGTCGATTTGACACCTCTTTCATGGGTCTGTGACAAACAGTGCAGGAGGAGTAGCGAATTGAAATTTTTGTCCAGAAGAAGAATAAGAAGAAGCAGAATAATAAGTATGCAAGATAACAATAGTGATGCCTTGCCTTTGGCAAGCACCACTAATAATAAGTATGCAAGAGAATAATAGTGATGCCTTGCCTTTGGCAAGCACCACTAACTAGAATGTACATTTCCTGAAGAAAATGTGAGTGGTGCTTGCAGTGGCAAAACTCGGCACTGGGCAGATACTACCGTGTTCTGCGCGATTGTAGAGAGCCAACTCCCATGTCTGTATGATGTTGTGGAGCTGAGATATGGCTTCTCTATGTTGATATACGGTTGCTAGGGTTCTCTATATGGTTGCTAGGGTGTAGCTGCACAGTCGCCATGGTGATACTTACAGACTGGTTTTTCAGCCCGAACAAAAGAGGCCACGCTGATATCTATACCACTTTCTGGTGCTGAGAAATTGCTTATTCATGAGTTTGTTCAGTTGCTAAGGTACTCTAAATGGTAGCTATGGTGTGGCCATACAGTTTAGATAGATAGATGAGTTTGATGGGATGGTATTTAAAGACTATTTGACAGTCTGAATCCACTGAGCCCATCGCCATGTTTCTACAATGTTTTGGTGCTGGAAAATTGTTTGTTAATGTCCTTTTACGGTTGCTAGGGTGCTGTAAGTGGTTGCTAGGGCATAGCTATGAAGTTGTCATGTCAGTACTTATTGGCTGCTTGATAGGCCGAGTCAAAAGAGCCCTCCCCCAAGTCTCTGTGACCTCCTGATCCAAAGATATAATCTCACTAATTTTGTGCCAATGTTAAGTCTATGGGACTTTTTCGCCCAAATTTTTTCATCCATCAGACGAACTTTGTACACTCAATTACTTATAAAACATATAGCACACCTCTATAACTGGGAGGTTACTAACACCGTGTCCTAACTACACTGACGCGACACGCGACACGCGATAAAAGGCATCTTTTCCATGTTAATCAGAGTTTTTGTCCTAACTAGTCCGCGGCGGCGACACGCCGAAATTTCTAATTTAGAAACGGTTTCTATTTCCATGACGTCGCGGCTGGAACAACAACAACAAACTATATGACAGTAGATAATCTCAGGTGATTATATGCTTTATTCAAAGTTAAACGTGTCTAATATGAGTTTAAATATCATATTGCGTGACCCTATAGCCATACTGAAAGCAACAACAGATAGTTTACCTCAGATCTTGAAAAATAAATTAAATCAAAGATGACCATTAAAACTGTGAACTCACTGCAAAACCAACAAGTGTATTCCATAACAAAGATGTTATCAGTCACTCAGTATGTATATTTAATGATGTTAAAAAGCTTTAAAATTTATGAATTAGATTATAAACGTATCCATTTCGTTCTTCCAGAGAGAGCCCGCCCACACAGGCTTCTGATTGGCTGTGATATTTGATTGATTCTGTCGCGTCGTGGTGTCGTCTGTGGACACCCAAATTGCTTGGCCCAAGTCTCTGTGACCTCCTGATCCAAAGATATAATCTCACTAATTTTGTGCCAATGTTAAGTGTATGGGACTTTTTGCCCAAATTTTTCATCCATCAGACGAACTTTGTACACTCAATTACTTATAAAGATATAGCACACCTCTATAACTGGGAGGTTACTAAGCGTATTGCTAAGCGGTTGGTAGTTGTCACACATCATTACTATGTAGATTTATAGAGTTATTCGTATGTTCTTAGTCTGATTTAACACTTAGCTAATCACTATTAGCATGTAGCTATTCACTGCTAGCATGTGTAGCATGCATGAGGGAAGTCCTGTTTGCGATCACGAGTCAAAAGAGCAAAACCTGCATGTTTATATGACACTTTTATCCAAAGATATCCCTTTTGATCTGTTTTCAATGGAGGTCTATGGGGTGGTTGCTAGGGTGCTGTAAGTGGTTGCTAGGGTGTGGCTATGAAGGTCATAGGTCATTACTTATTGGTTACTTAAAAGAGGAGTCAAATGAGTGTGTGTGAGTTACAGAGACAGAGAGAGAGAGAGAGAGAGAAGGGCTCTAAGGGCCTGCGTGTGTGTGAGAAAGTGACAGTTGAGATTCAAATTCACGAACATTCCGCCAATGTAAGTCAATGGGACTTTTTTTGCCCGGTTTTTCGTCCGCTGTGCAAACATCGTAGGTCCGATCGCTTAGAAAAGATATAGCCCACATCTCCTCAATGAGCCGGTCGATTTGACACCTCATTCATGGGTCTGTGACAAACGGTGCAGGAGGAGTAGTGAACCGAAGTTTTGTCCAGAAGAAGAATAAGAAGAAGAAGCAGAATAATAATAACTAGAATGTACATTTCCTGAAGAAAATGTGAGTGGTGCTTGCAGTGGCAAAAAGCAGGGCAGATACTACAGTGTTCTGCGCGATTGTAGAGAGCCAACTCCCATGTCTGTATGATGTTGTGGAGCTGAGATATGGCTTCTTTATGTTGCTAAACGGTTGCTAGGGTTCTCTATGTGGTTGCCATGTTGCTATGGTGTGACTATACAATTTATGGCATGATATTTAAAGACTATTTGACAGTCTGAATCCACTGAGCCCAACGCCATGTTTCTACAATGTTTTGGTGCTGGAAAATTGTTTGTTAATGTCCTTTTACGGTTGCTAGGGTGCTGTAAGTGGTTGCTAGGGCATAGGTATGAAGTTGTCATGTCAGTACTTATTGGCTGCTTGATAGGCCGAGTCAAAAGAGCCCTCCCCCAAAGTCTCTGTGACCTCCTGATCCAAAGATATAATCTCACTAATTTTGTGCCAATGTTAAGTGTATGGGACTTTTTCGCCCAAATTTTTCATCCATCAGACGAACATCTTGCTCAATTACTTATAAAACATATAGCACACCTCTATAACTGGGAGGTTACTAAGCGTATTGCTAAGCGGTTGGTAGTTGTCACACATCATTACTATGTAGATTTACAGAGTTATTCGTATGTTCTAAGTCTGATTTAACACTTAGCTAATCACTATTAGCATGTAGCTATTCACTGCTAGCATGTGTAGCATGCATGAGGAAAGTCCTGTTTGCGATCACGAGTCAAAAGAGCAAAACCTGCATGTTTATATGACACTTTTATCCAAATATATCCCTTTTGATCTGTTTTCAATGGAGGTCTATGGGGTGGTTGCTAGGGTGCTGTAAGTGGTTGCTAGGGTGTGGCTATGAAGGTCATAGGTCATTACTTATTGGTTACTTAAAAGAGGAGTCAAATGAGTGTGTGTGAGTTACAGAGAGAGAGAGAGAGAGAGAGAGAGAGAAGGGGCTCTAAGGGCCTGCGTGTGTGTGAGAAAGTGACAGTTGAGATTCAAATTCACGAATATTCCGCCAATGTAAGTCAATGAGACTTTTTATGATTTTTAATCCGCTGTGCAAACATCGTAGGTCCGATCGCTTAGAAAAGATATAGCACATCTCCTCAATGAGCGATCAGTCTGACACCTCATTCATGGGTCTGTGACAAAGCGGTGCAGGAGGAGTAGCGAACCAAGTTTTGTCCAGAAGAAGAATAATAATAACTAGAATGTACATTTCCTGAAGAAAATGTGAGTGGTGCTTGCAGTGGCAAAATTCGGCGCAGGGCAGATACTACAGTGTTCTGCGCGATTGTAGAGAGCCAACTCCCATGTCTGTATGATGTTGTGGAGCTGAGATATGGCTTCTTTATGTTGCTAAACGGTTGCTAGGGTTCTCTATGTGGTTGCTAGGGTGTATCTGCACAGTCACCATGGTGATACTTACATGATTAGGTTTTCAGCTCGAACAAAAGTGACTAGCATGATCTATACCACTTTCTGGTGCTGAGAAATTGCTTATTCATGAGTTTGTTCAGTTCCTAAGGTACTCTGAATGGTTGCTATGGTGTGACTATACAATTTATGGCATGATATTTAAAGACTATTTGACAAACCACTGTTTCTAACATGATTAGCATGTTTCTAACATGATTAGCATGTTACTAGCATGTTGCTAGCATGATTAGCAAGTGACTAGCATCTTGCTAGCATGACTAACAAGTGACTAGCATGTCGCCAGCATGTTTCTAACATGATTAGCATGTTACTAGCATGTTGCTAGCATGATTAGCAAGTGACTAGCATGTTGCTAGCATGATTAGCATGCTACTAACATGTTGCTAGCATGATTAGCATGTTTCTAACATGATTAGCATGTTACTAGCATGTTACTAACATGATTAGCAAGTGCTAGCATCTTGCTAGCATGACTAACAAGTGACTAGCATGTCGCCAGCATTTTACTAGCATGATTAGCAAGTGACTAGCATCTTGCTAGCATGACTAACAAGTGACTAGCATGTTTTTAACATGATTGGCATGTTACTAGCATGTTCAAAAGAGCCCTCCCCAAGTCTCTGTGACCTCCTGATCCAAAGATATAATCTCACTAATTTTGTGCCAATGTTAAGTCTATGGGACTTTTTCGCCCAAATTTTTCATCCATCAGACGAACATCGTACACTCAATTACTTATAAAACATATAGCACACCTTTATAACTGGCATGTTACTAGCATGTTGCTAAGCGGTTGGTAGTTATCACACATCATTACTATGTAGATTTATAGAGTTATTCGTATGTTCTTAGTCTGATTTAACACTTAGCTAATCACTATTAGCATGTAGCTATTCACTGCTAGCATGTGTAGCATGCATGAGGAAGTCCTGTTTGCGATCACGAGTCAAAAGAGCAAAACCTGCATGTTTATATGACACTTTTATCCAAAGATATCCCTTTTGATCTGTTTTCAATGGAGGTCTATAGGGTGGTTGCTAGGGTGCTGTAAGTGGTTGCTAGGGTGTGGCTATGAAGGTCATAGGTCATTACTTATTGGTTACTTAAAAGAGGAGTCAAATGAGTGTGTGTGAGTTACAGAGACAGAGAGAGAAGGGCTCTAAGGGCCTGCGTGTGTGTGTGTGTGTGTGTGTGTAAGAAAGTGACAGTTGAGATTCAAATTCACGAACATTCCGCCAATGTAAGTCAATGGGACAGAAAAGATATAGGAGGAGATAATAACTAGAATGTACATTTCCTGAAGAAAATGTGAGTGGTGCTTGCAGTGGCAAAATTCGGCGCAGGGCAGATACTACAGTGTTCTGCGCGACTGTAGAGAGCCAACTCCCATGTCTGTATGATGTTGTGGAGCTGAGATATGGCTTCTTTATGTTGCTACGGTTGCTAGGGTTCTCTATGTGGTTGCTAGGGTGTAGCTGCACAGTCACCATGGTGATACTTACAGACTGGTTTTTCAGCTCGAACAAAAGAGGCCACGACGATATCTATACCACTTTCTGGTGCTGAGAAATTGCTTATTCATGAGTTTGTTCAGTTCTAAGGTACTCTGAATGGTTGCTATGGTGTGACTATACAATTTATGGCATGATATTTAAAGACTATTTGACAGTCTGAATCCACTGAGCCCAACGCCATGTTTCTACAATGTTTTGGTGCTGGAAAATTGTTTGTTAATGTCCTTTACGGTTGCTAGGGTGCTGTAAGTGGTTGCTAGGGCATAGCTATGAAGTTGTCATGTCAGTACTTATTGGCTGCTTGATAGGCCGAGTCAAAGAGCCCTCCCCAAGTCTCTGTGACCTCCTGATCCAAAGATATAATCTCACTAATTTTGTGCCAATGTTAAGTCTATGGGACTTTTTCGCCCAAATTTTTCATCCATCAGACGAACATCGTACACTCAATTACTTATAAAACATATAGCACACCTTTATAACTGGGAGGTTACTAAGCGTATTGCTAAGCGGTTGGTAGTTATCACACATCATTACTATGTAGATTTATAGAGTTATTCGTATGTTCTTAGTCTGATTTAACACTTAGCTAATCACTATTAGCATGTAGCTATTCACTGCTAGCATGTGTAGCATGCATGAGGAAAGTCCTGTTTGCGATCACGAGTCAAAAGAGCAAAACCTGCATGTTTATATGACACTTTTATCCAAAGATATCCCTTTTGATCTGTTTTCAATGGAGGTCTATAGGGTGGTTGCTAGGGTGCTGTAAGTGGTTGCTAGGGTGTGGCTATGAAGGTCATAGGTCATTACTTATTGGTTACTTAAAAGAGGAGTCAAATGAGTGTGTGTGAGTTACAGAGACAGAGAGAGAAGGGGCTCTAAGGGCCTGCGTGTGTGTGTGTGTGTGTGTGTAAGAAAGTGACAGTTGAGATTCAAATTCACGAACATTCCGCCAATGTAAGTCAATGGGACTTTTTTGCCCGCTTTTTGTCCGCTGTGCAAACATCATAGGGCCGATCGCTTAGAAAAGATATAGCCCACATCTCCTCAATGAGCTGGTCGATTTGACACCTCATTCATGGGTCTGTGACAAACGGTGCAGGAGGAGTAGCGAACCGAAGTTTTGTCCAGAAGAAGAATAAGAAGAAGAAGCAGAATAATAATAACTAGAATGTACATTTCCTGAAGAAAATGTGAGTGGTGCTTGCAGTGGCAAAACAGATACTACAGTGTTCTGCGCGACTGTAGAGAGCCAACTCCATGTCTGTATGATGTTGTGGAGCTGAGATATGGCTTCTTTATGTTGCTATACGGTTGCTAGGGTTCTCTATGTGGTTGCTAGGGTGTAGCTGCACAGTCGCCGTGGTGATACTTACAGACAGGTTTTTCAGCCCGAACAAAAGAGGCCACGCCGATATCAATACCACTTTCTGGTGCTGAGAAATTGCTTATTCATGAGTTTGTTCAGTTGCTAAGGTACTCTAAATGGTAGCTATGGTGTGGCCATACAGTTTATGGCATGATATTTAAAGACTATTTGACAGTCTAAATCAACAGAGCCCAACCCCATGTTTCTACAATGTTTTGGTGCTGAAAAATAGTTTGTTAATGTCTTTTTACGGTTGCTAGGGTGCTGTAAGTGGTTGCTAGGGCATAGCTATGAAGTTGTCATGTCAGTACTTATTGGCTGCTTGATAGGCCGAGTCAAAAGAGCCCTCCCCCAAGTCTCTGTGACCTCCTGATCCAAAGATATAATCTCACTAATTTTGTGCCAATGTTAAGTCTATGGGACTTTTATGGGAATTTTTTCATCCATCAGACGAACATCGTACACTCAATTACTTATAAAAGATATAGCACACCTCTATAACTGGGAGGTTACTAAGCGTATTGCTAAGCGGTTGGTAGTTGTCACACATCATTACTATGTAGATTTATAGAGTTATTCGTATGTTCTTAGTCTGATTTAACACTTAGCTAATCACTATTAGCATGTAGCTATTCACTGCTAGCATGTGTAGCATGCATGAGGGAAGTCCTGTTTGCGATCACGAGTCAAAAGAGCAAAACCTGCATGTTTATATGACACTTTTATCCAAAGATATCCCTTTTGATCTGTTTTCAATGGAGGTCTATGGGGTGGTTGCTAGGGTGCTGTAAGTGGTTGCTAGGGTGTGGCTATGAAGGTCATAGGTCATTACTTATTGGTTACTTAAAAGAGGAGTCAAATGAGTGTGTGTGAGTTACAGAGAGAGAGAGAGAAGGGGCTCTAAGGGCCTGCTTGTGTGTGTGTGTGAGTTACAGAGAGAGAGAGAGAAGGGGCTCTAAGGGCCTGCTTGTGTGTGTGTGTGAGAAAGTGACAGTTGAGATTCAAATTCACGAACATTCCACCATTGTAAGTCAATGGGATTTTTTGCCCGCTTTTTCGTCCGCTGTGTGAACATCGTAGGTCCGATCGCTTAGAAAAGATATAGCCCACATCTCCTCAATGAGCCGGTCGATTTGACACCTCTGTCATGGGTCTGTGACAAACGGTGCATGAGGAGTAGCGAATTGAAATTTTTGTCCAGAAGAAGAATAAGAAGCAGAATAATAATAATAAGTATGCAAGAGAATAATAGTGATGCCTTGCCTTTGGCAAGCACCACTAATAAGTATGCAAGAGAATAATAGTGATGCCTTGCCTTTGGCAAGCACCACTAATAAGCTTAAGTAGCAGATCAGTAGGTTGGCTCTTTCAAGCCAACCTAACTAGAATGTACATTTCCTGAAGAAAATGTGAGTGGTGCTTGCAGTGGCAAAACTCGGCACTGGGCAGATACTACCGTGTTCTGCGCGATTGTACAGTAGAGAGCCAACTCCCATGTCTGTATGATGTTGTGGAGCTGAGATATGGCTTCTTTATGTTGATATACGGTTGCTAGGGTTCTCTATATGGTTGCTAGGGTGTAGCTGCACAGTCGCATGGTGATACTTACAGACTGGTTTTTCAGCCCGAACAAAAGAGGCCACGCTGATATCTATACCACTTTCTGGTGCTGAGAAATTGCTTATTCATGAGTTTGTTCAGTTGCTAAGGTACTCTAAATGGTAGCTATGATGTGCCCATACAGTTTATGGCATGATATTTAAAGACTATTTGACAGTCTGAATCCACTGAGCCCAACGCCATGTTTCTACAATGTTTTGGTGCTGGAAAATTGTTTGTTAATGTCCTTTTACAGTTGCTAGGGTGCTGTAAGTGGTTGTGTAGGGGAATTTACAGTAAAGACCCTCGGACCAGGTGTGTTGAATGAAGACCAGAAGTCAAGAGATTCGATCAAAAATGAAGAAAATTTACTGAAGACAGTTTGCAGTTTCATCAGCAGAAGTCAGCTTCAAGACTCACAGTCGAGTTCGTAGGCCGCTCTGCGTACAATTCAAAAACACCAGCAATTATACCCTAACAGAGGTTGCTAATTGCGTCAATACATAAGTCATCAAAATTCTGATAGGTTCTAAAACCTAGATAAACTTAGACAATCTCCACATATGGACGTAAATGCTTCAAACATATCTCCATCAGATTGGGCAGACGTCAGCGATCAGGGATCATACAAGATAGGTGTCTTCCGGACACCTGTTTTTGGTCAGGATGGCGGTAGCTGACAGAGACAGTCTTCTAACACACAGAGAGAGAGAGCTACCAGCACACACACATACACACGGAGCACTTATCAGAACTTCAAGGCCTAGCTAAAATTTTATCAGTATGGTTCGTTACACACACACTATGATGTCATCATCTTAGAGAGTAGAAGTACAGCGTAAAGCAGGATTCTTTAATATCTCATAAGCGCACATAAGGTTACACATTTCACTCTTGCCATAACTTGATTAATAGTCAAACAAGAAATAATATAATAATATAATTAATATCAATATGAAGGATATGGCAGCTCGGCATCCACTCCTTCAGTCCCCCGTTTTAGACCAATGTGGGGTCCCATCCCACGTCTGGTCTACTAAATGAGGTCTAATAACGCAGGCTGTTGGTCATCTTAAGCAGGTGCATATACTTAACATTTCTGGTACTGTCTAACATTTCTAGTAATAAACACATTATTTCGTACAAAATACTTCCCATATACATTCATCAACTTACTTAATCCCACTATTTCTGCACTTGCACTAGTCTTTCTTCACATAAAAAGTTATGCCTTTTCCAGTGAATCATTCTATTTGTCCCTCTAACTGGAAAAGTGTCCTCCATCCATATATGCTTTCATCAACACACCTTTGTAAATACCTCTCTTCCTACTACAGCTACTTCACACTGACCTTCTAAAACAAAACATTTAGCCAACAGCCTTAAAACTAAAATTGCATATTCATTAACCAGATTTAACAATTCCTTAAAGTATTATGAAAGAAAACTGCATGCACAATAACTAATTCATTTTCATGACCCTTTAGAAATAAATTTGCCCTGTTTGTTTTATGTCTTATACAACTATGATGACTTTGGTTAATTTGGTCATATTGTAAAATAAACTGATTACAATAAACATATATATTTCTCTGGAAGCCGGGCTAAATGAATAAACACTGTTATAGCATTCCTGACATATGTCAGACCCTCAGTCACCTCACAGATACCAAATACAGACATTGCTTATGTAGTGTTCTCGTGCAGTGTGTTGAAACTCTGACTAAACACCAAGTTAAACCGTAGCCAATGAAGACAGAGTCGTAGTAAGGTTGATCATTTACTGTCACTCTTCCTCATTAACATTTGCGGTGAAAACTGTAATGAAACAATACAACAATCTTCAGAATCCAGTGTCTTGACTAACATCGCATCATGAATGACTGTAACATAAGCATAAACTACTGTTCTCACTGTAGCAGCAGTTACAATGTCTATTAGTATCACTGAACGCTTGTACACAATAGTACACAACTGTTTTAGCAACTTATCAAACATATTTTTAACAAAATCATTACTAATATATGATCTTTTACATGTCTAATGTAATATCAATGAACTTACAGCATTGCCTCTGTGATGCTTTTAGAGGATGCAATGGATTATTAGAGAGAGCACGCTATGTCTGTCTCATTGTTTTCATGAAGAACGGATCACTCACAGGAAGTGACTAAACAGGAAGTGATGTCATCACATGAAACAAATAATATAATTTCTTTACAAACGAGGTAGATAAAGGAAAAGTAATTATGAACTTCATATTCACTTGAGAATATGTACTAAAAAATATTTAAAGAACTATTTGAAAGTTACATTCCTTAAAGGGCAACACACTCCCCGCCTGACCTATGTGAGGTCACTATGAACCAGTGAGCGTGCTAAACCTTAGTCTCTAGATCAGTCTTTGGGTAGAAGTAGAACAACTTCTGCAATTGGCCTTAGAAAGGTTTTAATATTGCCTTGGTCAGTTGTTGTGACCTCAACCTTTCTTACATGCCCATCCTTTCCAGGGAATACGGCAGAGATTCTGGCCATGGGCCAACAGTTGCGGGCTATCTGCTTGTCTCTGAGCAGAACTAGATCTCCCACTTGAAGGTTTCTGCGAGGTACTGTCCACTTTTGTCTGTGTTGCAAGCAAGGTAAGTATTCGCGGCTCCAGCGGGTCCAGAACTGGTTTGCAAGAGCCTGAACTTGTCTCCATTGCTTTGTGTACAGGTCCTTGTCCGAGAAGTCTCCGGGAGGAGGCGGCACTCCTGTCTTCTGTGTAAGGAGTATTGACGGTGAAAGTATGAATGGTTGTTCTGGATCTGCAGACACAGGTAGGAGTGGTCGTGCATTAATGATAGCAGTCACTTCTGCCATTAGTGTGCAAAGGACTTCATGGGTTAAGCGAGTATTCAGCTGCAGAAACATTGAATCTAGGATTCTTCTGGCAATGCCGATCAGGCGCTCCCACGAGCCTCCCATGTGAGAACTGTGTGGTGGGTTGAATTCCCAGCTGCATCCTTGCTCACTGAGGTACCTTTGCACTGTTTTGTCCATTCCAAGCTCCTTGCACGCTCCGATGAAATTGGTACCGCAATCGAACGGAGCTGTTTCGCAGGGCCTCTGAGTGCAAAAAGCGCCTGAGCATTTATGCAACAGCGTGTCCATAGACTCAATGATCTCGATGTGCACAGCTCTCGAACTCATACAGCAGAACATGATGGCCCACCGCTTGCTCTCCGCCTGTCCTCCTCTGGTGCGTCTGCTTGTGACAGACCAGGGTCCAAATGCATCGAGCCCCACACATGTAAAGGGAGGGCAGACTTTGAGACGTTCAAATGGCAGGTCCGCCATGTATTGTTCTTGAGCTTTCCACGCAGCTTGCGACAGGTTATGCATTTGTGGAGTACTGAATTGATTAGTGACTTGCCTCCCAAGATCCACAGTCCTGCTGCCCTGATTGCTCCTTCTGTCAGGTGACGCCTTGATGTTTCACTTGCTCATGGTGATGTCGAATGAGCAATAGGGATATGTGGCTATCTTTGGGGAGAATTATTGGGTTTTTCCGCAGTTGCAACCTCAGAGTACTTTAGTCGTCCTCCAACACAAATGAAATTGTCCTCCATGATCGGACTGAGTTTCCTCAAGCAGCTACTTTTGGATACAGCTTGGTTAGCTTGGAGGGCTGACAGTTCTTTTGCAAATGCAGCCTTTTGTGTTGCTTTAAGGATAACATTCCTTGCATGGTCAATTTCGTCTGGAGCACGAGGTAAGTCACATCTGTGCCAACCTTTGCATTTGCTGTTTTGGTTCGTGTGCTTAAAGGATTTTGCTATGTGAACTAGAAATGCTACTCCTCTTACTAGGGAGGTGAAGGTAGAGAACCGTTGGAATCGGTTAGAGGTAAGCTTTGGTTCTTCCAGGTTAGTAGCACATGTTTGTACTTGTGGTCGGATTTCTGAATCATTTTCAGGTTCAATTAGTTCAAACGTCTCAGTTATTTGTGTTTTTTCTGCAGGTGGCTGACGCAAGAAGGAGGGGCCGGTGAACCAAGAAGTCTGTGCCAGGCAAGATGCAGGTAAAGATCGCGACGCATGATCTGCAGGGTTTTCTTCCGTACGTACGTAGTGCCACTGCTCAGGTCTCGAGGACTGACGGATGCGTTGGACTCTATTGTGAACATACACATAGAATCGTTTTGACTCGTTATAAATGTAACCGAGCACCACTTTGCTGTCGGTAAAAAACTTTATGTCATTTAACTCAAGATCTAGCTCATCCGCAATGAGATCTGCCATCTCTACTGCTAAGACAGCAGCACACAGCTCGAGCCTTGGGATTGTAGGCTCGGACAGGGGTACTAGTTTTGCCTTGCCCATAACAAATCCTACTTCGACTGGCCCATCTTTCTGAATTACTTTCAGATATGCCACGGCACCTATGGCCTTAGTCGATGCATCTGAGAATACACACAATTCTGTGCGCTGCTTCAATTAGTGAGGTTGTTGTGTATGTACGTGGAACATGAAGCTGTTCTAGGTCTTGGAGAGAATCTCTCCAGGCTTCCCATTTACTTAGTTTGTCCTCCGGGAGTAATGTGTCCCAGTCTGACTGTTCAGAGGTAAGTTCTCTGAGAAGGGCTCTTCCCTGGATCGTGACAGGTGCCAATAGACCCAGAGGATCAAAACACTGTTGACAATGGAGAGGAATCCACGACGGGTGAATGGTTTGGCAATAGTCGATGCGGAGTAGGTGAATGTCGGTCGTGATCTCCCATAGCAGACCTAAACTCCGTTGTGTGGGTGAAGTTTCTCCACTCAGATCCAGGTCCTTGATTACTGGAGCACAATCTTCCAGTGGAAAAGCTTCCATGACTGTTTGAGAGTTCGAAGCAAACTTGTGCAAACGGAGGTTTGACTCAGCTAGTGAAGCCTGTGTTCGTTGGAGCAAATCGATTGCCTCAGCTTCGGATGGTACGGATACCAAACCATCATCAACATAGAAATGTCTTTCCACAAACTTGATGGTATCAGCATCATGCTCCTGTGCACCTTCTCTGATGGCTCTTCGCAACCCATAAATGGCCACAGCAGGAGATGGCCGATTGCCGAAGACGTGGACCTTCATTCGATACTCAATAATTTCCTTGTTGACATCGTTGTCCTTGTGCCATAGGAATCGGAGGAAGTTACGATGGTCATCACGCACCAAGAAACAATGGAACATCTGCTGAATGTCTGCTAGGATTGCAATCCTCTCTTTCCTAAAGCGTAGCAGGACGCCGACAAGGGAGTTATTGAGGTCGGGACCTGTGAGGAGCACATCATTGAGAGAGATGCCTGAGTAACGAGCACTGGAATCAAAGACCACCCTGATCTGATTGGGTTTTTGTGGATGGTAGACCCCAAATGTAGGAAGATACCAGCATTCATCCCCTTCTCTCAGTGGCAGCGCAACCTCAGCATGTCCGTTGGTAAAGATCTTTTCCATGAATGCCACATACTGTTGCTGCATCTCAGGTTTTCTCTTCAGGGTTCGTTGCAGGCATGTGAATCGATTAACAACTTGCTCCTTATTGTTTGGCAAGCGCTGGCGTGGTTCTCTGAACGGTAGAGGAGCTACCCAGCTGTTAGCATCGTTTCTGTAGACGTTTGTGTCCATTATTTTTAGGAAAGCTGTGTCTTCCACGGATGGAGCAGGTTTGTTGTCATGCTCAGTTCTGCTGAACACTGTCTGTCCAAGCGTCTTCTCAGTTGCTTTGGTAGATGTGCTACCACTTTGCTGCATCTCCTTGACCTGCATAAAGCTCGTACAGGGTTGAAAAATTGAATTGCGGCCGCCTTCCAGCACGTTGGTCTTGAAAGTGTTGACCGTTGGCCTATGTACATTACCCAGGCACACTTCTCCTATTACTACCCAGCCCAGGTCCAGTCGTTGGGCAAAGGGGGCGTTGATTGGTCCATTGACCTGCTGCCTGACCTTGTGTGCCCTAATTACATCTCTTCCGAGTAGCAAAAGTATTTCTGCTTCGGTTCTAGTTCTGGGATGTGCTTGGCAATGTGTCGGAGATGAGGCTGGCAAAGGACTGCACTTGGTGTTGGAATCTCAGAGCGATTGTTCATGATCTCATGACACTCAATGAGTGGTGGAAGAGAGATGAGAACTTTTCCATCCAGGGATTCAATCTGGAATCCTTCTGTTTTCTTGCCAGATGTTTCTATGATGCCAGAGCAAGTTCTGAGATGATATGAGAATTGTTCGCTCTCCACATTGAACAGCTTGAAGAATTCAGGTCTGGCTAATGACCGATTGCTCTGGTCGTCCAGAATTACGTAGGCTTTGATAGCCATGTCCTTGGAACCCTTTGGGTACAGCTTTACAAGGCAGATTTTTGAGCACGAGCGGCCCCACTGACCTGGACCACAAACTTCTGTACAGCTTGTATTGACAACAGCCATATTAGAGTGATCTTCTCCCTCCCCGCCATCCTCTTGTGACAGTGAAGGAGCCTTGACTACTTGTGGCAATGGGCCAGGGTGCATGGCTGCATCATGATTGGTGCTACTGCATTCAGAGCATTTTACGGAAGACTTGCATTCCCTGGCGAGGTGAGAAACCGAAGAACAGCATTTGTAACATATTCCTTTCTCCTTGAGGAAGGCCTTTCTGTCGTCGAGGAGTTTGTTTCTGAATGTTCTGCATTTTTCAAGGGGTGCGGTTTATTGTGTAATGGACAGATTTTGTTAGGGTCATCACTGACTGCACACACGTCTGTTTTGTGAACTGAGATGGGTTTGTTGGTTTGGAAACTCTTCACAATGGATCTGTCTGGTTTCACAGTTGTTGTAGCACTGCTTTGATGCATAAAGCTAGGATCATTTCGCTTCTTTGCTTCACGGCACACAAAGTTACAGAAATACTCAAAGGGAGGAAAGCGACCGTGATTTTCTTCTTTGTACCATGACCCAGAAGTCACCCACTTGTCTTGAAGCCCATATGGAAGCTTATCTACAATTGGTGCGATTCCACGTGAAGTGTCAAGGTATGACAGACCTGTGAGATAACCATCTTCTTTAGCACCTTGGATTTCCATAAGCAAATCCCCGAGTTCACGTAATTTGGTGTGGTCTTTAGCTGAAAACCTAGGAAAACTGTCTAATCGCTGAAACAGTGACCTTTCGATGATTTCTGCTGCAGCATAGCACTCATGTAGTCTTTCCCATGCTTTGTGTAAAGCAAGATTGGGGTTACTGACATGCACTGAGCGGATCCGTTTCACCATTTCGCCAGATTCCTTACCCAGCCATTTCGTCATGAGGTCCAATTCCTTGGTTGCTGTGAGGTGAACTTCACGAGCTGCACTGGTGAATGAGGAATACCATGACCGATAATTTTCAGGCTTATCGTCAAATTGGTACAGTCCTGAACTAACGAGGTCTCGCCGGGCTAAATACTGTGCCAAAGGCTCTGCCTGAGGTGGTGTGCTAGCTGGAGGAATGTAATGAACAATGTAAGGCTTAGCAGGTGCATTCATGATGGGGCTGGTCCTCCCAACTTCAGACTTAATCACACCTTCAGACAGATCAGATAGGTTAGTTGCAGGTAAGTGCATACTATCAGCTTTCTCAGACCTTGGCTTGTTTTTGATAGACTGTGCGTGTGAAGTGTCTTCGCAGCTGGACTCCATGTTATGAAGCTGTTATGCAGTCAGCATGAAATGGAGGAGCGACGGGCAAAGCTGAAAAGAGTGGAGGGGAGAATGATTCTGAAGGTTGATTTGAGAATTGACATATTCACTGGTACGTTCAATTTTAACTTTCTCTGACTCAGATCCTCCTCTTTCCATTGCAGCATGTGTTGCTAATTCAGCATCTTCCAGCACTTGTGCCTCCACAGCAGCTGCATCAGCTTCTCGTTGTAGCGTTAACACTTCCAACTCAGTGTCTATTCTTACTGTTTCCAGCTGATTTTGAGCTTCTCTTGTGGCCTTTTCCATTTTCAGTTTAGCCTCTTGGCTGGCATATGATGCTCTCACTTTGGCGGCTTCAGCTCTGGCCCGGGCACGGGCTGCACTCGACGATGATGCGGATGACTTGCCACTTTTTGTGCTGCACACAGACGCCTTGCTGCTTGTGGCCATCTTATCCACTTTAACATCAAATAATGCTTTTTCACTGTAGTGTTCTCGTGCAGTGTGTTGAAACTCTGACTAAACACCAAGTTAAACCGTAGCCAATGAAGACAGAGTCGTAGTAAGGTTGATCATTTACTGTCACTCTTCCTCATTAACATTTGCGGTGAAAACTGTAATGAAACAATACAACAATCTTCAGAATCCAGTGTCTTGACTAACATCGCATCATGAATGACTGTAACATAAGCATAAACTACTGTTCTCACTGTAGCAGCAGTTACAATGTCTATTAGTATCACTGAACGCTTGTACACAATAGTACACAACTGTTTTAGCAACTTATCAAACATATTTTTAACAAAATCATTACTAATATATGATCTTTTACATGTCTAATGTAATATCAATGAACTTACAGCATTGCCTCTGTGATGCTTTTTAGAGGATGCAATGGATTATTAGAGAGCACGCTATGTCTGTCTCATTGTTTTCATGAAGAACGGATCACTCACAGGAAGTGACTAAACAGGAAGTGATGTCATCACATGAAACAAATAATATAATTTCTTTACAAACGAGGTAGATAAAGGAAAAGTAATTATGAACTTCGCATATTCACTTGAGAATATGTACTAAAAAATATTTAAAGAACTATTTGAAAGTTACATTCCTTAAAGGGCAACACAGCTTATAACCTAAATACCAGGATAGATACACTGGTTTTACAAAAACTATTATTTCCAGTCCATTATAAAGTGCAAGAAGAGGGATTGTAAATCCACTCATTCATTCCCCCATTAGAAACCATGTTGGGGGTCAAAACAAAGTGGTAGTCTAACTTAAAATAACCCATAAATAAGTAAGACCCAGATTAATCCATCCTTAAAAAAAGAAAACAATCAATATTTCAACTAAAACCTAGAATAGTTCCTAATTTTTATTACTTAATAGTCCTTTCATTAAGTTTTACTTTCACCATAAGATCCATTTACAATTATTATAGTCCACATTAAACATAAATGAACATAAACCTAAACTTGTCAATGTTAAGAACATTTGGTTGAAATTACATTTTAAGTATTGAAGTGTATAACTTCAAAAATACAACTAACTTGTTCACTTATTGTCATGCATGTATTTTTATATCATGACATTACTGTTAATCATACTCATTACCTTATTATTATTATTATTATTATTTTTATTGCAATCTTCTCAATTATCATACCATATTACTGTACTCTAAATTACTAAACACTAAATTTATGGCACATTCAGATCAAATTCTCAAGACCTCGTGTAAAGTCAATTTAGTTCTCACTGTCTTGTCAGTTAGAAATGCTTACAGGTCAGCGGATCAAAGTCTTAAAAACCCTTCAATCATATGTCTTTTGGCAGTGATACTTCTCAAATCAAAAAATGTTATAAACTGAACAATAGCTGACTGATTTCACAATCCTATCACTATTTAAACAGTATTATTGCTCAGATCTAAATTGTCAAATATTCATTAAAGAGACATCCTCAGTTTCTATAAATCTGTTTTGAAACAGTATAAATTATCAAAAAGCCCTGTCAGTGTTCACAATAATATTAATTTAATTTGACTTGACAGGTGTTCATAAACAGCTCCGTAGATCCTAATCCAATTTTGTTATTTTAAACATTAACTTCAGCTGCTATATTTCCTTTAATTAAAACCTTTTGTTATTGTCTTCCTCCATCAACGGGTTAGCCAGCAGATCCAAAAGTTTTTGTTAAATTATCTCTATTCTACATAACCCAAACTATTGCGTCACTCAAACCTTGAGGACACACACAGACAGCCTTATAGCTGCTTTGCTTTTAACCCATATCACATCAACTGTGTTCACTCCTTTGTCTTCCCAGCAGCCTTTCTTTATGTGAGGGTGCTCTCTGGATAATTTGGTTAGTGACTTAGCCAATGTGTCACTGTTTCTCTGCCGTAAAGTCTAAAATATTTACCTTTACCATTCGAATAACCAAGTGTTAACTTGTTTAAATTTAGACCCTCAGTTGAATTTAGGCACAGATTTTTAATCCATTATGGACGGCAATCTTAAATTTCACAAATCCGAATCATAAACACTCTTAAACATATTAATCCAGAGAGTGATTCAAATCAGCATTATTAAGGCCAAAAGAAGTCGTTATCACCAGTAGCAGACAGAGCTGGATAACCAATCCAGTTAAAGCTCGTCCTGTTCTGTATCCTCTTTTCATCAGATTCTATCAGAATTATTGACTTCTGTAAAGTTTGCCATTTCACTTAACCCATCTGTAATGATAAAACACTCATTCCAGAGGTTAGTGACACAATATACGCAAAACACAAACAGAATTGTCCCCCAAAATATAGAGTAGTCGTCCTCACACTCGCACATACTAGACACATGAATAGCGAAGCAGCTTATATATGTTCAAGGCTTTTGGTGTTAAATCGGAAGGATTTAAACGTAACATTTTTCTGTCAGTTTTACCTAGTTTCGACCTAGTCTCAAAGTTTGCCTGTTCATTAATGATTTTTATTTTGAGAAAAATCAGCTGGGTTGTTTTGGTCTTAAAATCATTGCTTTGTTTTGGTTACTCTTGCTCAGCAGGCCGATAAGAGAAGCAGAGCACCGTCCCTGCCTCCACTCAAGCAGTCTCTCTCTCTTACTGTGCAAATTATCATTTGACAGTTTCACCAATCTTTAACTTAGACTATAATATCAAATTCATTACAACATATAACCCTTAATCATTCAGATAGGTTAAAAATGTCAAAGTTTCTATATCTCAAATCTCAATTTAGACTGTTTAAATACATAATGCTAGGAGCATTTCTTAAAATTATTTTTATCTTAAATGATTAATTCCCTTAACCTTTGTTATCCAAACCATCTCTTGAATCAGCACCAGCAGTCTTCATTTTTAGCCACCACCATGTCTTATAATCATCTTATGCCATGCATGAGTAAAAACTATGATATAGACATATTAGTTCAATATCATCTCAGCCTCATAAGAAATTTTGTCTCAAAATAATGGCTGTCATCACATGGTCTCAGATGGTTCTTGAAAGCCCATTGCCATTAACTCTTTATAAATAAGCTCCTTTTCCTCAGGGTGTGATCCCCTGGCATAGTTGCATCAAGTTGTGGACGCTTGTCACAACAAGCCATGAAGGAATGCGGTTGTTGGTGATCAGGTCTGGAGGAGCTCACATTTTTGAGGCAGATTGCTGTAACTTCTTACAGTTCCCCTCTTAACGATGCTCTAGGCCTATCAAGCATCCGCTCAACTCCACTACCATCTCACATATAACACCTCCCTTCGGGCAGGTGCCCAGTGGCGGTGACCCCTGCCTTAGGTTGTCCCCTATTGGCCAGAAGAGGATCTTACCGTCATTGAGAAATCACCTCATGCACACTGGTAACCGCTCTTTCCGTTGCAACATCCTCGACAGTTTTCTTCCAGAATCCGGTATTTTCTGCATCTTAGGAAAGGTGCACTCAAGAACCATGAGAGCCATTGACAGCACCTACTAGTATTAAAACATTGAGACAGGTTAATCATACTAATATTTAATCACTAAAATCAATTGGATATCTTCAAGCCATCATGCTGAGATTACTCAGTGAATTTATTTTTCACACCCGTCCATTCAGTGTAATTTTCTGTTACTTCTATAGCTGCAGCCATCGGGCCTTGTATGATGGTGGAGACTAAAAATAAGACAGATACGTTACTGGTCATAGAACAAGCAGCAATACAACTGTTTAATTATTCAAAATCATTACTTCTATAGCTCAGGGTCTAATATGATTTTTAGAGGATTCATGTCTCTTCAACAATAGCTCCTAGATTGTTATTAAGTCTTTTTACAATCTTTTATTTCTTAAATGCATTGGGCAATTGAAACATTTAACTACTCATTGTCAATTAACTACCAATTGCCCTCTTAATGTATAAAATCTGAATTTCTTGTAACATGTCCTTTAACCTCTCAGGGTCTATGATTTTCAACTGAAACACAGTGCTTCACTATAAATAGCTTGTTATCACTTATGACACAGGCTCAGATAACAGCATTTAGCTGACTTTGAATGAGAGAGAGAAAACTGAGGGATTCAGGACTGGTAGCAATGCATTTTCATTAACTTTCAACATAATTTCATTGTACTATCATTTTACACTATCCCAGCTTAAAACTTGTCAGAAATGACATGCATTTCCAAATAAACATATTTATTTTTACTTTCTTTTTGCAACTCAAAGGTTTCTTCAGAGTTAGTTATTTTGCAGTCCGTACATCAACATGTATTTATTCATTTACTTAATTCTGGTTTTAAATCTATCAGGGGTTATCTGACCCAGATATGTTACTTCGGGTCATGCTAGCATGCTTTCTTCAAAGTTAACTTTTGAAACCCCCGTTTATGTTACTTGTTTACAACATTATCAGCTCATAATTTTTCACTGGAAATGGGCATTTGGCTATGATGCTGAGTGGCTAAATTTTTACAATTCGACAGTAAAATTACTCTTTTGCCCAAACATCAGTAAATATAGAAATTACAAATTTTTCACTCAGAACATGTCTCTGTTACTTTTACAGCTTAAACCAGAGTCATGGTGGGGGCCAGCATGAGATAAAAACAACTGTTTCAACAAGTTTTTCCTAAATGCTACTGCCAATTTTTGTGCCTACACAGTCTTTTAATAGACCCAGAATTCTGTTCAGTATAAATTATCAATCAGTTACTTCTGGGATTATTTTTAACACATAGCCATTTGAAGACAGGCACATGCATTTAGAAATTTGTATCTTTCTGGTTCTTTCTTTGTTTGAAGCCAATAAAGTTTTTTTTTTAACTTTCCAATCAGAATCAAAGCCCAGACTCATCATTCTTTCAATGAATTCAGAGAATACTTTTAAAGTCAGAGCTTCAGAGCCAAGCTGTTTACAGCATTTGCTCTCTTCCGTTTCATTATTTCTATCAGGGCTGAGCAAGTTACCTAATTTTTCAGCCATAATTCTAGCACAGTTGAAAACCAAAACAGATTATAGCAGCAAGAGATTGAGGCGGCGATCTTACCAACAGCACTTGACTTCTGCGTGATGAAACTGCAAAGTATATTCCAGAATTTCCATATTCCGGTTCAATCCAATTAGGGTCATGAAAACAAAATTTTAGCTCTTTCGGGGTTGTTCCTGATGCATCCCAGATCAATCAATCCTTGCCGTAACTTATATATATGGATATGAGAGTATTATTTTTCAACTGTTATTATTTTTAACACTAATTTTGGTTACTCTTTTCCCTAACCAACTGACCTGACCTGATCGCTAAACTCGGGGCTCCCCTGTCTGAGACGGAAGGAATAGAGAGTTGGTTGAGCGATTTACGACTAGAACCCCCCTTCTAGCGTCTTACATTCTCTTGGTATTTCATATACCTTCACACAAATGCCCTATCTGGCTTTTACGGCTCTCAGTGCCACAAAATGCACCATCTGGCCTTTACGGCTCTCAGTGCCACACAAATAGAGAATGTGTTTTGTCCACCCCCGGACTGTACCTTTTCCCCTCACGGAAAGTACTTCAAATTGTGGTGCACACCTCTCAACTCCAAGTCTACTTCTAAGACCTATAAGTGTGCACCCGTACACCTTTTCTACATACACAAGGTAACTTAGCATTACAGGTGTACCTCATTCTATGACACCAGTTTACCCAAACAAAAGTCTGGTTTCCCTCACTCACGTCTGAATGAGTATCGCTCTCCCTTCTCCCACACTCCCTCTGCCACAGACAGTCCCTAACCAAGAATAATTTTTAAAGATAAAATCTTTCTTTCCTACCTTTCTTTCTTTCATTGATTGATCAGGGATGTCACCGAAAAACGATTGCCCGCATCCTCCACCATTACTGTAGGGGAATTTACAGTAAAGACCCTCGGACCAGGTGTGTTGAATGAAGACCAGAAGTCAAGAGATTCGATCAAAAATGAAGAAAATTTACTGAAGACAGTTTGCAGTTTCATCAGCAGAAGTCAGCTTCAAGACTCACAATTGAGTTCGTAGGCCACTCTGCGTACAATTCAAAAACACCAGCAATTATACCCTAACAGAGGTTGCTAATTGCGTCAATACATAAGTCATCAAAATTCTGATAGGTTCTAAAACCTAGATAAACTTAGACAATCTCCACATATGGACGTAAATGCTTCAAACATATCTCCATCAGATTGGGCAGACGTCAGCGATCAGGGATCATACAAGATAGGTGTCTTCCGGACACCTGTTTTTGGTCAGGATGGCGGTAGCTGACAGAGACAGTCTTCTAACACACAGAGAGAGAGAGCTACCAGCACACACACATACACACGGAGCACTTATTAGAACTTCAAGGCCTAGCTAAAATTTTATCAGTATGGTTCGTTACACACACACTATGAAGTCATCATCTTAGAGAGTAGAAGTACAGCATAAAGCAGGATTCTTTCATATCTCATAAGCGCACATAAGGTTACACATTTCACTCTTGCCATAACTTGATTAATAGTCAAACAAGAAATAATATAATAACAGGGGTGTGGACTCGAGTCACATGACTCGAGACTTGACTCGGACTCGAGTCCCAAATTTGATGACTTGCGACTCGACTCGACATAATTAAAGAAGACTTGAGACTCGACTTAGACTTTGACAGCAATGACTCGAGACTTGACTTGGACTTGAGCCCTGTGACTCGGAAAGACTTGATCAGATCAGCGTCGTTATCACTCTAGACGGGTGCAGCGTGCTTGGGCTTGACTGGCAATAAACCAGAGACTGCGTTCAGGGAGCGCTTGATATACAGTATAAATTAATGGAGTAATAGCATAACTTTCGACAAAAGAACCGAGATAAGAAAAAAAATAAATTACATGATTTGTCTAGTGGCTATCTCCGCTCGTGAAAAGCGCTGCCCTGCCCGTTTGATCGCCGCCCAGCAGACACACGGAGCGGGCATGAGAAGCAAGAGGCGCTGCCGCGATCACTGGTGCTCGCCTTACCATCACCGACCGCTGCTGTTAAATGGTAAACATATTCCTCATTTCTTTTGTTTGTCCGACACCGAGGTGCACCATCCCGCCACGATACTCGCACTCTGTCAACTCGATGTACTTTAATTTGTAAACACCTCTCCGAGACCTTTTTTTTTTTTGATCAGATCCCCACTTTTTGTTCAATCAGTTGCATATTTTAATTGCATGTGCATTTTATTTTATTTAAACCTCCATTAAGTTTAAAGTTAATCCATAATCAAGATTTAAATCAGTTTAAAGTTATGGTGCAACAGGATTAAAGTTAATCTTAAATATTACTTAAATCCAGGATCAAAATGATGGGTTAAAATGTAAACCTGCTTATTTTTAAAGGTTTAAAGTGCAAAATAATTATTAGATAAACCTTGATTTAAGCTAGATTTAAAATTAATCATTGCAAACAATTTAGCTATAATTTGAAAGAAAAAAAGCGGCACTTGGCCTAATGATCATTTAAAATATAATTTGAAGAAGTGTTTCTTTCACAAAATGATTTGTGAATTTTAGCCTATATATAACTATAAAATATACTAAATTTTTCTCCCTCTTCACCAGGCACTCATTTCACTTTTATTTCTTTCGGGGTAAATAATTGAATTCACCTGTTGTAAATCAGTCTGTATAGTGCTCATAGACCCTAAATTTAGCGATCAACTATGCATATTATAAACGTAAAATTTAAAGTACAACATTTTGTCTTTGTTACTATTAGTTATAAAGGATGGTAGCACATTATTTTTGAATGACTGTCTTCATGAGTTTTTCTGCATCCATATTGCATGTTTCCTCTCACTTGTAAAGTATGGTAGCAGTTTTTCTTATAGTTCTTTCGAAACAGTTCTTTCTGCGTTTCTGCTCACATGCTTTTAAATCTGTTTCATTGAGGTTCCAAATAATGGCTCATTGGTTTAGATATAACACCTAGAAGCATATATTCTTCTTATGCACACATGCAAAGTACTGCAGCTGTTATGAAATTCTGTTGTCTTTGCTATTCTGTTACTAATAAAATAGTTTTTTTTTGTCCTTGTCCCTTGGCACAATCCCTAAATTGAACTTGAGTAGTTTTACTAAGGGCACCCATCTCACATGAAATTAAACTATGTAAAAACATATTCTACCTGACTTCCTGATATAAATTACGATAAATTTGATGTGGTAATTAATATTGAGACACTAATTTGGGCAAAGAGCACTAATGACTTGTTTAAGACTTGAAGCTAAAAGTTGAGGACTTGCAACTCGACTTGGACTTGCCTATTTTGACTCGGGACTTGACTTGGGACTTGTCTGTCTTGACTCGAGACTTGACTCGAGACTTGAATGCAAAGACTCGAGACTTACTTGTGACTTGCTAAACAATGACTTGGTCCCATCTCTGTATAATAATATAATTAATATCAATATGAAGGATATGGCAGCTCGGCATCCACTCCTTCAGTTGCTAGGGCATAGGTATGAAGTTGTCATGTCAGTACTTATTGGCTGCTTGATAGGCCGAGTCAAAAGAGCCCTCCCCAAGTCTCTGTGACCTCCTGATCCAAAGATATAATCTCACTAATTTTGTGCCAATGTGAAGTCTATGGGACTTTTTCGCCCAAATTTTTTCATCCATCAGACGAACATTGTACACTCAATTACTTATGAAAGATATAGCACACCTCTATAACTGGGAGGTTACTAAGCGTATTGCTAAGCGGTTGGTAGTTGTCACACATCATTACTATGTAGATTTATAGAGTTATTCGTATGTTCTTAGTCTGATTTAACACTTAGCTAATCACTATTAGCATATAGCTATTCACTGCTAGCATGTGTAGCATGCATGAGGGAAGTCCTGTTTGCGATCACGAGTCAAAAGAGCAAAACCTGCATGTTTATATGACACTTTTATCCAAAGATATCCCTTTTGATCTGTTTTCAATGGAGGTCTATGGGGTGGTTGCTAGGGTGCTGTAAGTGGTTGCTAGGGTGTGGCTATGAAGGTCATAGGTCATTACTTACTGGTTACTTAAAAGAGGAGTCAAATGAGTGTGTGTGAGTTACAGAGAGAGAGAGAGAAGGGGCTCTAAGGGCCTGCGTGTGTGTGTGTGTGTGTGTGTGTGTGTGTGTGAGAAAGTGACAGTTGAGATTCAAATTCACGAACATTCCACCATTGTAAGTCAATGGGATTTTTTGCCCACTTTTTCGTCCGCTGTGTGAACATCGTAGGTCCGATTGCTTAAAAAAGATATAGCCCACATCTCCTCAATGAGCCGGTCGATTTGACACCTCTTTCATGGGTCTGTCACAAACGGTGCAGGAGGAGTAGCGAATCGAAATTTTTGTCCAGAAGAAGAATAAGAAGAAGAAGCAGAATAATAAGTATGCAAGATAACAATAGTGATGCCTTGCCTTTGGCAAGCACCACTAATAAGTATGCAAGAGAATAATAGTGATGCCTTGCCTTTGGCAAGCACCACTAATAAGTATGCAAGAGAATAATAGTGATGCCTTGCCTTTGGCAAGCACCACTATTTGCCTTTGGCAAGCACCACTCCAGCATCGTGAAGGACCCCACCCACCCCTCCCACAACCTCTTCCAGCTCCTGCCATCAGGAAAAAGGTACCGGAGTATCAAAGCTCGTTCTGTCAGATTGCTCAACAGCTTCTTTCCCCAGGCTGTGAGAGCTCTTAACTCCAATCTCCCTGTCCCCGCTCTGAAACCATGAACACCTCAGCCCCCCAACTATAAATAACTATTGACAAATTTCTCCTAAGTGCAATTCTGGGTGTGCTACACACAGGTGAGTGGGCTATACAAACCACCTGTAGTAACGCACTCGTCCCACTATATGCACACTAGACACTTTCTATAAACACTCCCTGCAACAAAGACTCAATAAGATAATATATGTTTACTTGAATATTGCACTATAAAATAATGTTTACTGGAGCATTGCACTACTAACTCTTTTGCACTATGCACTGCTTCCCACAAAATCTCTCTTCTGAACAATTTAATGTAAAAAATATATATTTCCTGCACAATTTCATGTACAAATATCTAGCACTATTTCATGTACAGTATTTATGTAAAGTTCTTGTACAGTCTCAGTTTGTGTATGTGTAGTCAACTAGGTATAGTAGTTATAGTATTTATAGTATATGTATAGTCAGATGGTTAAACTGTTGTATAGCCCTATTGTGTTTTTTTGTTTTTTCCCCCCCATATTTGCATTGCTGTATGTGTATCTCATGTCTAACTAGTATGTAGCACCGTGGTCCTGCGAGACACGACATTTCGTTCCACTATATGTCCACACATGTAGCAGAATGACAATAAAGCTCAACTTGAACTTGAACTTGAACTTGAACTAATAATAATAAGTTTAAGTACAATATCAGTAAGTTGGCTTTCTCAAGCCAACTTAACTAGATTAAAAAGTTCGTCGAGACAAACTTTAAATTGGCTTGAGAAAGCCGGAGCAGAAAGTTAGAAAAGTTTAAAAAGTTTGAAAAGTTTAAAAAGTTTAAGAAGTTTAAAAAGTTTAAGTTTGAAAAATGTTAAACGTTTTAAGTTTGATGGATTTCAGTCTGAAATAGTTTGAAGTTTAAAGTAGTTTTAAAAGCTTAAAGTTTGATACATAGATAGATAGAGTCAGATTGTAGATAGATAGATAGATTCTAAGGACCTCGAGATTGAATGGATTAGAAATAGTATTGGGGTCAGTATGACCCCAATCAACTTTCTTTAGTTAAAAAATGTTTCCCTTCATCTCAGTGGAATAAGATTTTGTGATTTTTCACATAATAAAAAAGAAAAAGAAAAAAAAGGGCTTGATTCGGTTGTTCTGAAGGTATGTATTTATTTAATTTTTTTTACTAATATGGTCTTTGATAATGAATGGGAAATACGAAAAAAATCTATATATATTTTTTTAATTAGTCAAAAAATAATAATAAATCCAGCATAGGTCTGAGAATTTTCACACAGAAATGAAGGCCTGGTACTAGATCACAAATGCAATGTAGAAAAGATGCGCACACACATACAAAAACACACATGTGTGACTGCAACAAAGAGCATTTTTATAGAAATTGCTAGGCCATTAAAAATTAATGGCTCTCTATGGGCCTCTGCTGGATATATATGGTCATTACACTATTCTTTCAAAAACTGATTTCTACAAGTTTTTCTCTAACCACCAGATGGCAGTATTGTACACCTAACACCTAGATCAATATCCAGAAACAGTTTAAATTAAATTTAGATCATCATTTATGAGATTTATTCATAAAAATGTAATATTTCACATGCAAGCTAATGGTGTAGCTGAGGATTTTTGTGGTAAACAGGTACAAAAGTACTTCATATCTCCCAAAACACAGCATTAATGTATAGATAAGAAGTAAACAAAACAAACAAAAAATGATATATTATTTGTATGATTAAAAATGTATAAATGTTTTACAATTACTCTTTCAATTTTGGATAGATAGATCTTGATAGATGATAGATAGATTTCAAAGGACACAGGTGTAAACAGGAAAAACAGGTCTTTTGACTTTTAAGAAATAATGCTAATGCAAATGCGAATAAATGCAGTGTATATATTAAAGCTTCACATTTTCTGTCTATTTCTTGTGTGCGTGTGTTTGTGTGTGTTAAATAGGGAAGGTATGTTTGTTTGTGTGTGTGTGTGTGTGTGTGTGTGTGTGTGTGTGTGTGTGTGTTAGATAAAAATGAATGGAGAGTGAATATCCTTTAGATAGATAGATAGATAGATAGATAGATAGATAGATAGATAGATAGATAGATAGATAGATAGATAGATAGATAGATAGATAGATAGATGAGTTTGATTGGGTTAGAAATAGTACATAGAAGGGAAGTCTGATAGATAGATAGATAGATAGATAGATAGATAGATAGATAGATAGATAGATAGATAGATAGATAGATAGATAGATAGATAGATAGATAGACAGATGAGTTTGATTGGGTTAGAAATAGTACATAGAAGGGAAGTCTGATAGATAGATAGATAGATAGATAGATAGATAGATAGATAGAGAGAGAGAGAGAGATAGATAAGTTTGATTGGGTTAGAAATAGTACATAGAAGGGAAGTCTGATTGAGTCTAATGGGCTTCAGTGTGTTTAGATTTAAATTTTGACAGTTGGAGTTTGACGGAATGTTCAGATGAGCCAATGTAAGTCTATGGGATTTTTTATGATTTTTAATCTTCATTTTTATGAAAACCGTAAGTCGGATTAGTTAGAAAAGATATAGCACGCTAAGTCAGATCAGTCTCAAGACTTGGGCTGAGTTTGGAGTTTGTAGAGTTAAAGCTCTAGGAAGAGTAGCAGTCAGAAATTTTAGTCTCAGAAAAAGAATAATAACTAGAATGTACATTTCCTGAAGAAAATGTGAGTGGTGCTTGCAGTGGCAAAACTCGGCGCTGGGCAGATACTACAGTGTTCTGCGCGATTGTAGAGAGCCGACTCCCATGTCTGTATGATGTTGTGGAGCTGAGATATGGCTTCTTTATGTTGCTATACAGTTGCTAGGGTTCTGTATGTGGTTGCTAGGGTGTCGCTGCACAGTCGCCATGGTGATACTTACAGACTGGTTTTTCAGCCCAAACAAAAGCTACCCCCATATCTATACCACTTTCTGGAGCTGAGAAATTGCTTATTCATGAGTTTGTTCAGTGGCTAAGGTACTCTAAATGGTAGCTACGGTGTGCCCATACAGTTTATGGCATGATATTTAAAGACTATTTGACAGTCTGAATCCACTGAGCCCAACGCCATGTTTCTACAATGTTTTGGTGCTGGAAAATTGTTTGTTAATGTCCTTTTACGGTTGCTAGGGTGCTGTAAGTGGTTGCTAGGGCATAGGTATGAAGTTGTCATGTCAGTACTTATTGGCTGCTTGATAGGCCGAGTCAAAAGAGCCCTCGCCCAAGTCTCTGTGATCTCCTGATCCAAAGGTATAATCTCACTAATTTTGTGCCAATGTTAAGTCTATGGGACTTTTTCGCCCAAATTTTTTCATCCATCAGACGAACATCGTACACTCAATTACTTATAAAAGATATAGCACACCTCTATAACTGGGAGGTTACTAAGCGTATTGCTAAGCGGTTGGTAGTTGTCACACATCATTACTATGTAGATATATAGAGTTATTCGTATGTCCTTAGTCTGATTTAACACTTAGCTAATCACTATTAGCATGTAGCTATTCACTGCTAGCATGTGTAGCATGCATGAGGGAAGTTCTGTTTGCGATCATGAGTCAAAAGAGCAAAACCTGCATGTTTATATGACACTTTTATCCAAAGATATCCCTTTTGACCTGTTTTCAATGGAGGTCTATGGGGTGGTTGCTAGGGTGCTGTAAGTGGTTGCTAGGGTGTGGCTATGAAGGTCATAGGTCATTATTTATTGGTTACTTAAAAGAGGAGTCAAATGAGTGTGTGTGAGTTACAGAGAGAGAGAGAGAGAAGGGGCTCTAAGGGCCTGTGTGTGTGTGTGTGTGTGTGAGAAAGTGACAGTTGAGATTCAAATTCACGAACATTCCACCATTGTAAGTCAATGGGATTTTTTGCCCGCTTTTTCGTCCGCTGTGTGAACATCGTAGGTCCGATCGCTTAAAAAAGATATAGCCCACATCTCCTCAATGAGCCGGTCGATTTGACCCCTCTTTCATGGGTCTGTGACAAACGGTGCAGGAGGAGTAGCGAATCGAAATTTTTGTCCAGAAGAAGAATAAGAAGAAGAAGAAGAAGCAGAATAATAAGTATGCAAGATAACAATAGTGATGCCTTGCCTTTGGCAAGCACCACTAACTAGATAAAAAAGTTTGTCGAGACAAACTTTAAGTTGGCTTGAGAAAGCCGGACCAAAAAGTTTAAAAAGTTTAAGAAGTTTAAAAAAGTTTTAAGTTTGATGGTTTTCAGTATGAAATAGTTTGAAGTTTAAAGTAGTTTTACAAACTTAAAGCAATACAGTCTGACATAGATAGATAGATCTGTCATGTATCTATTATATATCATAGATAGATAGATAGATAGATAGATAGATAGATAGATAGATAGATAGATAGATAGATAGATAGATAGATAGATAGATAGATAGATAGATAGATGCACAAAGAGGGACCACAGAGTGGTTGCTATAACGGTTGCTAGGCTAACTGGGGTGGTTGCTAGGGTGTTGTTATGTGGTTGATAGATAGATAGAGTCAGATGATTGATAGATAGATAGATAGATAGATAGATAGATAGATAGATAGATAAGATAGATAGATAGATAGATAGATAGATAGATAGATAGATAGATAGATAGATAGATAGATAGATAGATGATAGATAGATAGATAGATAGATAGATAGATAGATAGATAGATAGATAGATAGATAGATAGATAGATAGATAGATAGATACAGTCAGATGATAGATAGATAGATAGATAGATAGATAGATAGATAGATAGATAGATAGATAGATAGATAGATAGATAGATAGATAGATAGATAGATAGAGTCAGAGGATAGATAGATAGATAGATAGATAGATAGATAGATACAGTCAAATGATAGATAGATAGATAAGAAACATTAGATAGATGAGTTTGAATGGATTAGAAATAGTCAGTATGACCCCAATCAACTTTCTTTAGTTAAAAAATGTTTCCCTTCATCTCAGTGGAATAAGATTTTATGACTTTTCAACATTTTCTATCTGTATTCACATAAAAAAAAAAGGGCTTAATTCGGTTGTTCTGAAGGTATGTATTTTTTTTTTTTTACTAATATGGTCTTTGGGGTCAATATTATTTTTTAAATTTGTCAAAAAATAATAATAAATCCAGCATAGGTCTAAAAATTTTCACACAGAAATGAAGGCCTGGTACTAGATCACAAATGCAATGTAGAAAGACGCACACACGTGTGACTGCAACAAAGAGCATTTTTATAGAAATTGGCAAATAAAATCAATAAATTCTGCATAAATCTGAAAATGTCCACACAACAAAATCAAAGCCTGATATTAGAGCACAAATGCAATGTGGAGCAGCTGACCACTTCCAGAAAAATGAATGGCTCTCTATGGGCCTCTGCTGGATATATATGGTCATTACACTATTCTTTCAAAATCTGTGATTTCTGTGAAGTTTTTCTCTAACCACCAGATGGCAGTATTGTACACCTACCACCTAGATCAATATCCAGAAACGGTTTAAATTAAATTTAGATCATAATTTAAGAGATTTATTCATAAAAATGTAATATTTCACATGCAAGCTAATGGTGTAGCTGAGGATTTTTGTGGTAAACAGGTACAAAAGTACTTCATATCTCCCAAAACACAGCATTAATGTATAGATGAGAAGTAAACAAACAAACAAAAAGATATATTATTTGTATGATTAAAAATTTATAAATGTTTTACAATTACTCTTTCAATTTTGGGGTCATATTGCCCCCAAAGGACACAGGTGTAAACAAGAAAAACAGGTCTTATGATTGAAAGGTCTATGTTTGTTTATTCGTTTGTTTGTGTGTGTGAGGCGTGTCTGTGTGTCTGTGTGTGTGCGGCGTGTCTCTGTGTGTGTGTGTGTGTGTGTGTGTGTGTGTGAGATAGATCTCAGATAGAGAGATAGATAGATGAGTTTGAATGGGTTAGAAATAGTACATAGAAGGGAAGTCTGATAGATAGATAGATAGATAGATAGATAGATAGATAGATAGATAGATAGATAGATAGATAGATAGATAGATAGATAGATAGATAGATAGATAGATAGATAGATAGATGAGTTTGATTGGGTTAGAAATAGTACATAGAAGGGAAGTCTGATAGATAGATAGATAGATAGATAGATAGATAGATAGATAGATAGATAGATAGATAGATAGATAGATAGATAGAGAGAGAGAGAGATAGAGAGATAGATGAGTTTGATTGGGTTAGAAATAGTACATAGAAGGGAAGTCTGATTGAGTCTAATGGGCTTCAGTGTGTTTAGATTTAAATTTTGACAGTTGGAGTTTGACGGAATGTTCAGATGAGCCAATGTAAGTCTATGGGATTTTTAATTATTTTTAATCTTCATTTTTATGAAAACCGTAAGTCGGATTAGTTAGAAAAGATATAGCACGCTAAGTCAGATCAGTCTCAAGACTTGGGCTGAGTTTGGAGTTTGTAGAGTTAAAGCTCTAGGAGGAGTAGCAGTCAGAAATTTTAGTCTCAGAAAAAGAATAATAACTAGATAGGAAAGTTTGTCGAGACAAACTTTAAGTTGGCTTGAGAAAGACGGACCAGAAAGTTTGAAAAGTTAAGAAAAAGTTTAAGAAGTTTAAAAAAGTTTAAGAAGTTTAAAAAGTTTAAGTTTGAAAAATGTTAAAAGTTTTAAGTTTCAGTCTGAAATATTTTGAAGTTTAAAGTAATTTTAAAAGCTTAAAGTTTGATAGATAGATAGATAGATAGATAGATAGATACAGTCAGATGATAGATAGATAGATAGATAGATAGATAGATAGATAGATAGATAGATAGATAGATAGATAGATAGATAGATAGATCGATAAGAAACATTAGATAGATGAGTTTGAATGGATTAGAAATAGTATTAGGGTCAGTATGACCCCAATCAACTTTGTTTAGATAAACAATGTTTCCCTTCATCACAGTGGAATAAGATTTTGTGACTTTTCAACATTTTCTATCTGTATTCACATAAAAAAAAGGGAAAAAAAGGGCTTGATTTGGTTGTTCTGAAGGTATGTTTTTTTTTTTTTACTAATATGATCTTTGGGGTCAATATGACCCCATTTGAAAATGAATGGGAAATACGAAAAAATCTATATAGTTTTTTTTAATTTGTCAAAAAATAATAATAAATCCAGCATAGGTCTGAAAATTTTCACACAGAAATGAAGGCCTGGTACTAGATCACAAATGCAATGTAGAAAAGACGCGCACACACACACACATACAAAAACACACATGTGTGACTGCAACAAAGAGCATTTTTATAGAAATTGGCAAATAAAATCAATAAATTCTGCATAAATCTGAAAATGTCCACACAACAAAATTAAAGCCTGATACTAGAGAACAGGTACAAAAGTACTTCATATCTCCCAAAACACAGCATTAATGTATAGATGAGAAGTAAACAAACAAACAAAAGATATAT